>NC_056742.1:335830330-335855330 GCF_019279795.1 Protopterus annectens | reverse complement strand
AAAATATATGTTGATACAAAACCTGTTGTTCTTTTAACTTTTTAAGCAAATTGCCCCAATATTTTTAAAATTGTCTCTGATTTTGGGCATTTGTCTGCAAATTACTTTTTGACTTTGTCCAAAATTCTTGATCAAGGAAGTTGAGAGATATGACACACACATACAGACACGTGTGTGTGTGTGTGTGTGTGTGTGTGTGTGTGTGTGTGTATGCCCTTCCTGGTGTACCAGATTGTTTAAAGTGGCAGATGATTGGTTCATTGAGTAACAGCTCCTATTCTAAGAAATGACATAACACAAATTGGATTAGCTTGCTTACCTACAGTTTCTTTCCTGCCTCCTTTCAGTTTACTTGAGTGTTACATTTCTTTTTCAACCACCTTGGTAAGCCAAAATGTAAACACTCATCAATGCAGTCATGTTTACAGTACTGATTCTGTTCTAACAAATGTTCATCTATGCTTTTTGCTGTATTATACAAAGGATTGTGTTAATTATATTGCTCCAGAATGAGACATTTTATAATCACGATATAGTTCAAATAGTGCAAAGAGAAAATAAGTTTAATAAGTGAAATAAACTGATCTTGTAAAAGAATCATACTCTCAAGGTCATATGCTTGGGCCCAGCATTGGTCAAATCCCTTTCTTACTCTCAGAATGAGGACAGTATAAAAATATCATCAAAAACTGAAAAGTACTGTAAAGACCACCAAAGCCAGACATGAATAGAGATTAGCTTCTGAAGCGAAGTACAACTGAAAGTCATTCCCTAGTTATATTAACTTTTCCTCAATGGGACCCCAACCCCCACATCTAATCCCAATAGACTTTGCAAATATACTTAAAAATACATTTTCGGCTGTCTTTACTCCAGAAATCTCATTTTATATACAACATATCCCAGATTCCCTTATGCCTCTACCATCACTAAGAATCAGGTTCTCAAGGTGTTATCCAAAAGTAAAAACACATCGTCTCCAAGGGATCTACAGCATGTCTGGATGCTGACTAAACAGCATTAAGCCTGTTCTTACTGAACTTCTCCTTAAACTCTTTTGCCCAAGACTAGCCTCTGGCTTTGTTCCCAAACCTTGTCATACTGCTGTGGTGATGCCTCTCCACGACAGCGGTCCTACCATGGACCATAGAAATTACAGACCAGTCAGCCTTACAAGTTTTATTTATAAAACTTTAGAGGGCAAATCATAACATATGTCATTAATAATGATATCAAGAACCTCATTAGATTTGAACCCCAGTAATCTGGCTTTGCCAAAGGAAGATCATGCCTGTTGAAGATACTGGTTATGCCATACATACAGTACAGCCTGATCTGTAAAAGTAATTCATGCCAGAAAGGGTGCAAGGTGTTAGGGAGCATGTTAGGCAGATCCATTTTCTTTTTTGCTCCTCACACATATGTGAGGGTGGGACAAAAGAGCATGAGGGCATTAGGACCTGATGCTCCTCCTTAGGAGAGAAGGAAGGAGCACCAGATTGGAGAAGGGACCTATTTCATTTGTTGTTTTTTTTATTCTCTTATGTAGAGCATGATGTCATTCCAACCTTTTTTTTTTTTTTTTTTTTTTTTGCTCCTCAACCTAGGGTTCCAAATTGGGGATTAGCAACAGGCACCAAATGAACCAGCTACAGCTTTGCAGAATTGTAGGGTAAACTATCATCCTCAAATATAAGTCCTTATGTGGTGAGATGGATAGCCAAATAGCTAAGAGACAGATCCTACATAGCTTATGTGACAGGTGTTTCCCCAACTCATGGTAAGGTGACCAGAGTAGAGTTTTCCAGGGATCTGTATTGGGTCCACTCTTGTTTGGTATCTACTTCTCTGATCTCAAAAATGATAAACAGGCTAACCAGATTTGTAGTTGATTGTAAGCTGTTTGTAATTGTCAAAACACTTTCATAGGTTCATAGATACTTAATAGGCTATTGATCTGTGAAGAACTTAAGAAGCCTAGCCTTTTATTGCTATGGTAGTTTTTAGCCCTTATATTTTGCATAGTAATAACACAGAGATGGATCAAACAAGGATATGTTGAGACATTTACATTTTTTTCCTATCCATGAGGGATAGAGGTGCTAAACTAGGGGTAAGATTTATGTTAACCATTCCATTCATACAAATTACATTTGAATAGAGCAAAAGAAGTAGGGTTTATATTATGATACTGCACGCTCACAACAGCGAACGATACATAATCGACCCCATGTAAGTGAAACTTACAACGTCGAAACCTCAGAACAGTGATTTTTTTCAAGGGAAAAAAATTGCTGTTCCGAAATAAAAAAAAAATAAACTTTAAAACATTACATAATGGGGGGGCTTCGTCCCCCCACCCCCCCGACGTGGGGGGCTGTGCCCCACACACTCCCCCAAATTAAATATACCAACTCCGAGATCGCACTACAGTGCCAAAAACGGCAACATAACGAAAGCGGACAAGCAAATTATTTCCCAGGGAAAGAATTCGCTGAAAAGCCGCTTCGCTATTTTGCCTTTTCATGCTTTTCAGTTCGATGAAGACACATTCGACAAACTGCATCTGCGACATCGTAATAGGGAACCAGAAAAGTATTATGCTTTAGTTGAAGTGGAAGACTGTTCCAAAGAATTGGTATTCTCTGAGATACATACTTATCCTCCAACATGTTTTATTTATTTTGTAAAAGAGACTGAGATGCATTGACAAAGTGTTTATTATACCACTGGACTTCCAAATATGAAATAAGTTTGGCAGACCAAGGTTTGCTGAAGCTCTATACTTGTGCTAGACATTACCTCTCAGTAGTCTGTATGATACTGAAAAGAGAGACAAGGCTTTGAGATGGTCTGCGGAGTCCTTGTGATTTAGGTCCTTGGTTTTTATAGTGAGAAAGCATAGTGGTTATTCCAGTTGTGACAACTGTTTTGACATGTATATACGGATGCATGTGATTATACACTTCTTTTAGTTTTAATCCATAGTTTTGACAGCAGCTATCTGTTCAAGACAGGCACTGTTGTAGGATCTTGGTGTACTCTGAAGAGTTTATGATAGCACCAAGTTTGCAGTAATTTCAGACGTGGCTAACTACAAACCCTTCATATTATCCTTGACCTCTGAGAAGTAAATGCCAAAGAGGAGTGACCCAAGGATCGGACCTTAGGGTACACCACTAGTTACAGCTCTTTTGGAGGAGGTAGAGCTGCTCACTCTAACTTCTTTGGTTCTATTTTTGAGCCAGTGCACTATCCAACAAGTTACATAAGGATTAACATTTAGCTGGAAAAGTTTATCTATGATACCTGAGTATGGATGTGTCGAATGTCTTTGTGAAGTTAAAATATGCAATATGCACTATTTTTTTCCCATCCCTTGATTCAGAATCTTTTATAAAGAAGTCAACCAGGTTAAGTACACCTTACCTTGACGAATCCAAACTGGGTCAGATTGAGAGTCTGTAGGTTTCCTCTATCCTTGTTTATTAATTCCATAATGATCCTTTCTGGTCAGGCTTATAGGTCTATAATTACCTGAGTCCATCGAAGCCCCACTTTTGTGTAAGGTAATGACTGTTTCTGTCCTCCATCTATCTTACATGGAGCTTGTTTTAAGGCTGATATTGAACAGCTTCTGCAAGGAGGTCAGTGAAGTCATGTATTAGGCAAACCAATAGACAGACTGGTATGTTATCTGGCCACATAGACTGAGAGTTCTTGGCCTAGCTCCTTGGGAATTTGTTCTTGGAAGACCTGGGTGTGTAGATGTGGACATGTGATCTGAGAATATTGGAGGGGAAAGAGGGGTGATGTGAGTATCTGAACTGAGAGTATTGTAGAGGAAAGGGGGGTGTAGTTTGAGATAAACTGAATTGCTATGTCTTCTGGGTCCAAGTATGTGATATTATTTACTATTAACTCCACACAGTACTGGGCTTTGTTTCAGAAATTTATAACAAAATTAAATAAGGCTTTCATAGGATCATAGGAAGTTACAAGGCTAATGGCCCTAGGGCATTTACAAGCCTAGCCAAGTTCTACCCAAGTTTTACCCTAATTTCAACGATCAAAACAAACTGCCCCTGTCCAAGAGGGACACAGGTGGAACCCCCAGGGTTTATTTACACTTATCCATCCAGTCATCTAGATTGTGTTTGAAGCGGGCCAATGAGGTGCTCTGTTTGACATGAAGTGGGAGTCTATTCCAAAGCTGTAGTAACCTCTGTGAGACAAATCTGTCCCTTCAGCAGGTTCTTTTAATGTTATATACCAGGTTAGGGTATTTAAAGCGAGTAACCCATGTACCATTGGACTTGCGGATATGCAGAATTTCCAGTAAAGCAGGGTCATAGATTGCATTGTATGAAACCCTGACCTAGAATCAGGTCATCTATGAATGATTTAGCACTTAGTTCTCCACGAATGTCCAGTGTACTGCTGGAGAGAGGCATTGCCCTTCCTTCCTTCCCTGCTCCAACCCAGTGATGAATGGCACTCCTCACTGACCTTGTGGTCGGCTATCCCTGGCCAACTGGAGATCTGTGGTGCTGTGGTATCATTACGTTTAGGCAGGATTCTGACTTAGAGGCATTCAGTCATAATCCCACAGATGGTAGCTTCACACCATTGGCTCTTCAGTCAAGCACATAGACCAAATCTCCATCTGTGGTTCCTCTCGTACTGAGCAAGATTACTATTGCAACAACACATCATCAGTAGGGTAAAAGTAACCTGTCTCATGATGGTCCCTTAGGGTTATCCTTTACCTGGGTAGTTAGTTTTACCTTATTTCTGGCTTTGGTTGATTTGATTAGGGTCTAGAGTTCCTTGTTTAGATTATCAAGAGTGTTTTGGCATCTTGAGGGTTAGATTTATTTCTGCTTGCAATTATTTATTTATTTATTTTTATTATAGACCCTGTATATGTTTGTGTTTTACCACAGGGGAGTAATTTTGAATCTGTCATTGTATTTATTTCTCAGGAGGACAGATGCATCTATGCAGCTATTTACATGTGCATAGACTTTAGCAGTGAATGATTCAGCATAAGCACTGGGGTCATCAAGATGGACGGGACTTTTGAATTTATCCAGCTTACCCTAGTTAATAACTGGTGTACAAATATTAAGATTAAATTGCATGTTAAAAAGTAAAGTATTGCCTGTTTTGAAAAACAAGTATTGTCCATATCATATGTTATAGGGTTCCCTATCAGAAGCCTGAAACACTATAAGCTTGAAAATCAAAATCCTGAAACCAAAAGCCTGAAAACTCAAAATCCTGAAAACCCAAAATCCTGAAAACACAAATAATGCTAATATGCCAATACAAAGACACTAATATCTACCGACTGACCTTGACCCTAACCCTAACCCTAAGGTCCGTCACTATCGCACACTCACCTGACCGGCGCCCTAACCCTAACTCACTTAAACCGCCCCTAACCCTAATTTTTGTCACTATTGCATACATGCCTAACCTGCGCCCTAACCCTAACTCACTTAAACTGCCCTAACCCTAACATAAAACCAACCGCACACTTACCTGAACCCAACGCATGACCTAACACCACAGGGCTAACAATAGCAAAGCCACAATGACGTCAGTATGTCTATTTTGTGTTTTCAGGATTTTGAGTTTCAGGATTTTGGGTTTTCAGGATTTTGAGTTTTCAGGCTTTTGGTTTCAGGATTTTGATTTTCAAGCTTATAGTGTTTCAGGCTTCTGATAGGGAACCGTTATAGACAACACACTGATGTTAAACTGGGAGGAAGACAAGGACCTGGGTACTGGGCTGATAGATCCCTCTCCACTGGTCATCATATGTCACATCTAGTCAGGAAATTCTTCTACTTAGCACAACTAATAGCCAAAGATGATATGTTTATATTCAAGGATGTAATTGCCCTACTATACCCAGGGATTGGAAGCAGTATTCCCATACTCTGTGCCTTATAGGATCCTTAGGAGTGATCTTTACCTTGCATACCACAGCACTGAATACTTGGTGGTCCTTGACTTATTATATCTCAGCAGGTCTTAACAGTTCAGCTAACACCAGAACCAGAAACCTGACCCTTCATCGACAGGTGAATAGAACATGTTGGATAGATAGATTCATCACTCAGTACCTCCCTCTTTTCTGGAATAAACTCCCCCTGTAAGATAAAAAATGCAATTCAATATTCTTATTCAGATATAACATGGATGACTGTATAGGTATTTTTAGATTTACGTCTGGATTAACTGGCTTTTCCCTCCTAACAAAAGAGGAAAAACCTGATAATGGGGATTGGCAAGATATACGTGGTCATTAGACTAAATGGCCTCAGAACTCCTATGAATCCAGTGAATAAATCCAATAAAATAGTCACTTTTAACACTGAATACTACAGAGCATTACTGATATAGTGATTCCATTGCCTGTTACACTTATTACATTACTTTTAAAAATATATTATATGCCACCTGATAACAACATGTATGCAAGAGCAAAACCACTTACAAATTAAATATGAAAACAGTTTAAATGAACTGAATATCTTATTCAAGAATAATTCTTCCAAATTATGCTATTTTGCTGAATGCTGTAGGTGGTACTATGGAGGTACCAGGTCTATATTACATTACTGAAGTTTCAAAACTTCAAATCTGATGTGGTTGACACCATATCATCGAAGTTTTGAAACATCAAAAATGTAATAAAAACACATCAATCTACAAAAAAAAACATAAATGCTCTAAGCAGGGTGGCAAGCCCCCCTGCACCCCTGACATGGGAGGCTGCACCCCCCACACACCCCCGTTACTTAAATATACCAACTCCGAGATTGCACTACAGTGCAGAAAAGAGAAATCTTCCCTTTCAGTGCTGTACGGAGATCTCCATTAAAAGATTCAAAGTTTCAAGACTTCGATCATATGGTGTCGACCATATCAGATTCGAAGTTTTGAAACTTCGATCTTCTGCTATAGACCCAGAGGTACCACATGGCAGCCATGGCCGTAACCATGACCTCATTTTGTCAGCTTCAAAATATCAGCTGGACTATGGAGAATTATGGTACTGCCCTTTACCTAGGGATTCCAGGTACAGACCGCGAGTAAATGTAGTCAGTTCAGAATCACACAACCAGGATACTAACCAACACACCAAGGAGTGCCCATATATCTCCAGTTTTCTCAAATCTGTATGGTCTGCCACTGCAATAAAGAACTGTATATTAAGTGATACTTTAATGTATGTTGCACTATGTAATCTGTGTCCAGGAAACCTGAAGAACATACCTGTATCTCAATTGTACAGATTTTTGCAGAATGTCAAGATTTTTGCCTTATATTTTTGGTCTGTTCCTCATAAAAGTTGTGGTTTTCTGGCAAATCATTGAAGACTGAAATTACTAAATAATGACAAACATTTGAGTTTCAGACTTGATATCCTTCAGAAAATACATAATAATGCAAAACCTGTTATTTTAGCAACTTTCTAAGTTTATAGGAGCAATATTTAAATTCTGCATTGGGCCTTTGTCCTGCCATTCTATTTGGCTTTGTCCAGAATTCTTGCACTGAAAGATTGAGAGGTATGACCTGTACCTTATTACGTTCTTCAGCTTTTCTGTTTAGCTGACAAGAGACTGCTAGAGATTTCCAGATTATGAATTAATTCCTTTGCTATGCAATTATTTCCCTTCACAGTCCATATCCTTTGGCATTCCATACTTCAGTGACTTAGAATGTATGCTTCATTACCCTAGTTGTAATTATGACTAAGATATTATTCACTCTAAAAAGATTACAGCTTTAACTAACTTTTTCTTCATATGTCTAGTAAGAATATTGCTTATTAATGTGTTTTTAATTTACACTGTCTTTATAAAGCGCTTGGTCTCAAGCTCAGTAACAAATCTGATTTGCCTGTAAGTATATATCTGCATACCCTAAGTAGTGCTTTAGAATATCTATGATTACTATATCTGACATTTTGGATATGTTTCGCAATTTTTTATAATTTTGTTTGAAAGCATGCATTCCATTTCCAATGCAATACCCGAATCTAAAATGCTACAATTACATTTATTACTTTCCTGTCTATAAGTGTATTAGCAAATATGACTGAATTAACCACTGTCTGCATGACTTATGAAAAGGGTGAATAAGTTATGTACTGTGATGGCCTATTACTTGTCCCTGACACCATCAATAACATTACTCTTACTGGAACTCTGATTAGTCATCTTAAGAGGGCTTTTGACCAACTTGATCACTACCAGCTTTTAATTAAACATTACAAGCCTATGTTTCCTATGGTTTGGCAATAGAGTTTAGACCATAATAACGGCCATCAAACTCATTTAATGTCTCTCTCTTGAGGCTTTGAGTTTGATTCTGACCAAACACTGAACACTGAACATTGAACTAGCTTGACTTTGGTCTGGGTTTTCTAGCCTGCTACACCAGTTGTGTCTAGTATAGGACCCCCAGTTGGAAATGTATGCTCTGATATGGAGTATTGTTTGTCTGGAGTTCCCTGGGTATCTATCTTGGGGCCTTATCCATTTTTCTCTTCACTTATGATCTGGTTTTAGATATGAAAGGTATAAACCCTACTCTGTTAAGATTATCTTATGCCGGTGAGACCAAGAAGCAGTTCTATGCATCTTCAAATTTCTTTACAAAGTGAGTTTATAAATGTCTCAAACTGGATTTGTAAGAACAGTCTGAATGTAATGCTGTTATGCTGTTGTGTGGTTTAGTGGGCATCAGAAACTTAGTAAATGTTTCCCTCTTGCTGTTTTAATGATCTTGCTGATAAGACACTGATATTCTAAATATTGTAATTTTTAAGTTGCTTAATTTGATTTTTTGTTCTCTATGGATTATAAGCTCTAAGATGCACTTACCTCTGCTCACCTAGGTCTGTCCCAGCATTGAGCTGTCCTTACTCTTAGGTTGCCTACCTTTGATTTTGTCATAGGATAGTGAACCTTCTCCATAGTTAGACTAAATGTCAGGAATGCACTCCCAGCCACTAACAAAAAGGTGCTTAATTACTTGAAATTAAAATTCATGCTTTAGTTACCCTTTCCGCATTATGTAACCTGTGTAGGGATACTGGATGACTTCACTCTTTACCTTCCTTCTACACCAAGCGTTTGGAATCTTAATTTACTTAACTTATTACTAGCATTGCTATTATTTGTATTATAAGTATTATTATTACTACTGTTCATGTTTTGTTACTGTTAGGGTACCATTTGTAAATGTGAGACTTGTAATTGCAAATCCCTTAAATGAAAAAAGGAAATAATGAGCAGAAAAAGTCTAAGTTTACAGTACCGCAGGATACTCAACGTACTCCCAGGGACAATGATCTTACAGTTAACATACATAAGTATCAGGGGTGCACTGAATCCAGTGATGGGAGTAATATATTACAATATATTACTGTAATATATTACAACTTTACTAACTAGTGATATAACTAGTTACTTTTTCAAAATACTAACAAAGTAATAGTAATATATTACTTTTTTTAGTAACTAGTAATTTAAATGTGAGTTATATTTGAGTTACTTTTGCTTAAACCAGTGGTTGTTAATGTAGGCGATATCACCCCCTAAAGAGCGATGGAAAACTTCCGGGGGCCTGGATAGTATGTATAGTAATCAGATGTCAGGAGATAATAGAGACTTTGAAGGAGCAATTTGGATAATTACAACATAATGTTGGCACAACTCAAAGCACATAGCATTCATAACAGATCGTTAGAATTAGTAAGGAGTAAAATGTACTTCATTTTTTAGCACTGCAAGGAGGTGAAAGATAATGACAATCAGACCCCAGTCCTGTCCTGGTACTGTGGGACTCTCACCCACTTAAACTCCCCCTAAGCCTGCTCATCAGTTTAACACCTGATGTCCCAACCCACTACACCAAGCATGTATCTTCAGGTGAATCTATGATTTTTTGTTATGGCCTATTTAAAATTCTTTCCGGGTTTCAATTTTTAGTTGGTGAAAATAGGCAAAATGTGATAGGTTTTTATAGGTCTTGTGCTGCTGGTTGTGTATGGTTTGGTTTAATTATTATTTGTGACTCTGTAGCTATAAAGACTAGTCTTCTTCTCCCTTTGGCTGCTTCCATTAGGGGTCACCATGGTGAATCATCAGTCTGCAGAACAAGTGCAGTAGTAAAGTTTTACGGTGTCAAGATGCCAGCCTGGCACCCAACCTCCTCAGCAGGCACATGCATGCACACACTCACACCTAGGTTCAATTTAGAATGTCCAATCCACTTGCAGCATGTCTTGGGAATGTGGGAAGAAACTGGAGCACCTGGAGGAAATCCACGCGAACACAGGGAGGTTATGCAGACGTGCACATAAGGCACCCTAGCCAGCAATTGAACTGGAGAACCTCTTACTGTGAAGTAACAATGCTAACCACTGCACCACTGTGCTGCCCAGATATAAAGATTAGTCTAGTGGAGTTTTTCAACTGTTAAATGGTGTTCGTCATCATTGTAACATTGTATATATAACTTTAATAATACACTTATATGCATGTGCTTACTTGTGTGAGCAAATCTCAATATTATAATTGATAAACTATACTTATGTAAAAGTACCACGTTACTTTAGTTAGTAACTAGTAATAGTAATATATTACTTTTTTAGAAAAGTAATAAGTAATAGTAATATTTTACTGTCACTGGAAAGTAACTAGTACTAGTAACATATTATTTTTATAAGTCACTAGCACAACACCGACTGAATGCAGCAAAACATGAGTTAAAGTTATAACTGTGAATTCTAATGCTTGTTTTAAGCTGAGTTCACTGTCTTTTGTTTGCCTTGTGAGACTTGAATTTTGTATGTCTCATATGTATATCATGGAGTTCTGGGTTACTGCACATTTTATTATACCACACCTTTTTATTGCCCAAGCTCTTTAATGTTACTGTTGTTGTTTTACTAAATAATTCTTTATGGTCACTCTTTTTATATATTTAACATAGTGCCTCTGGCCAAGGTTGTGATTAAAAATGACTTTACTGGGCAGCCCACCCACACAGTTTTCAAACATAACAAGAAAATAAATAAGTACTTAAATTAATAAATAAAATTAGTTTACTATTGCACAAATAAAACTGAACATGAAGAAAAATGTGAAACAAAACCAGCAAAAGTAATGTAGCAACCTAATAACTAAATTGTAAAAACCAGAAAACAAGATGAACAAGCAGTACAATTTAAAGGTTCAACACATTTACCATCCTCACAGTGGAAGGCAAAACCTGAGACCTGAAGGTGGCTACGATTAAATAAAATGCTTAATTAAAGACCTGTTTTAGCCAATACAAGGATTATACAGTGAAATTATGAATATATATTATATTTTTTGTTCTCTTGTCTTGTGCACTCTTGTCGTTATATAAATTCTGTTAACAAATTTGGTATTAATATTTAAAAGCATTTTTCACTTGTTTATTAGAGGATGTTTTTGCAGTTTAATCAATGAAATAATGTTTTTAATATTGTATTCACTGTCTGAAGATGTGTTTTTTCTAAATGAAAGGGCTAACAGTGAGGCTATTCAATTTAGTGAGTCTTTACATATTACAGCACATTTATTTTGTATTTTCAGTTTTACCAAAAAAAAAAAAAAACAAGCAAAACACATTACAAAGAATAATACATTTGTATGTAACTGATACAATTATGTAGCAAGTAAAATGAGATGCAGTTTCTGATGATATTTTCTTATCATAGAAACATGACTACCAAGCCTATATAAAAATCAAATCAAAGGCAGTGTGTTTTATTTATGTATATTTTGAAATTAGCATTTGAGGATATCAGAAGGGTTTGTGGTGTTTGGGTTTAATTCTTTCAGTCAACGACTGCATTATTCATGACTCTGAGTAAGTCATTTAACCAGACTAAAGATCTCATGTCATCCCTGACAAAAGCATTTATGTGTAGCGGGACAGATCTTCTAGCATATACCATAAAAGTAATTGCATCACAACAGTTTATGCGAGCCAGGGCTTTAGCCTGTTATTGCCTGTTAGATCTTTATGCAAACTCTTTCTGAACTTTGTGATAATGGACTCTATGCACGTGTTCAGCACGATTCATTTAAGTTACTCATGTCTGTTTAACCATTTTTATTCATAACCATTATTTGATGAAGCACGCCACTGTAGATTATTAAAGCTGGGACAGCTACAAACCCTAAAACAGCTTGAAAATGTGTACTACAAAGTGAATATCCATTGTTTCTCTAAATGTGTAAAAAGTTGGTACATTATACTTCTGTATTCAGATGCTTAATATAAAATACTTTAAACATATATCTGCTTAAAAAGGAATTATTGCAGATCTACGTTTTAGGAAGATACATATTGCTAGAAACAAGAGTGTTCTACAATAGTAGCCCCTAGAACCAAATATCTCCTGTGCTGATTGATTATAACTGTAGGAGTCCTCTAAATATTGATGTCTGAACTATAATGGATAAGTATAAAACAGTTTATGCAGTATACATTTAGAAGGAATCTCTTGGATCTAAATGGGCATCACTGCTGAAGTGACACCAACCCCATGAGCAGGGAAAAGTGGTTGTGGATAGATGAATGGATGGACATTTAGAAGGAATATTGAAAATGATGGGAAATTAAGCTAATTGTGTTTATTTATTACAACTATGTTGTGTTATGCCCTTTGTTGTATTTATATTAGAGATTTGCATAGTATAATAACACTGAGTATTTACGTTACTAATCTGTAGAGTAAGTTTTAGGGGAAAAAGATGTACTGATCACAAAGGCTATTACAGTATACCTGTCTTACCTGGTGTACAAGGTAGATTTGATTATATGCTTAGGCTTTAGTAAAGAGCAGCTTCATCTACGGTGTCTAATGAACTGATAGAGATTTATTTCTATTATTATGTGAACCATCACAATTGTATATTGTACGAGGTGCTGCAGGCAAGAAATAAGTTTGTAAATGGTTAAGGGTTAATATGAAAAAAGAGCTTACTTATATGTGTCAAATGTAGGTATATAATACATTTTCACATTTTCACTTGCTGGATATGGTTCTGCTGCCCTCAATAAGATGAAAAGTAAGGGATAGGCAGGAATGCTCACACTCAAAGCTACACTGGGTGATGCCGTTTCCCTGGGGGAGACTGGGGAGACCACCATTTCTGCTATGGGAGGAAGGACAGAGCTGCTTGAGCAGAAGTGTTCCTTCTAGAAGTGAGAGGGTGATTTTACTGACAGTTCATTGCATGTTCCCTCCCTGGTGCTTTAGTGAGTGTGACAGGGATAGCTCTGCAGTCCAAAACATGAACCAACCCTGATGGCTGTCAAAATGATGGGTCCTCTGGTCATCCCTTGGCTTGATAGTTGGGAACAAATGGGCCAGCTGACTGGTAGAGGGCTAATAACTGACAAAATGTAGGGTGGAAATGAGTAAAAACTTAGAACAGAGATAAGCTGACAGTGTGACAACAAACTGTATGTACTTAATTACAGAGTCAAATGTCATGATGATTTTGACACAAGGAAGGACATTAACAGAGCAAACAAAAAGGGAGGAAGGAAGGAAAGAGACATTTAGTGGGATATTTATGACAGATTTATGAAGAAGAAGGAAATAAATGTGATTTTAGGAAAGGTGTCTGTGGCAAGGAATAAAAAAAGATATGCTAAGACAGTAAGGGGATATAAGAAGATAGATACTAATTCACTTGGTAGCACTAAAACATAATATGCAAATGTAAGGAATACTTTTAAGAAGTGAAACATCTTGGCTGATGTGCTAGAGATCCAGTCACTTATATTTTATACTATACAACAGAGTTTAGAGATACACTGACCAAATAGTGGGGAAGACAGTTGGTGCCCTGTGTTAAAACTGAAGAGAGTCATACATATGCAAACAGAATTGATTTAAATATACTGCAGCTTGTGTATTAAGAGCTATGATAAAAAGTAAAAAGGGATTGTTTATACAATCATTTTTAAATAATATTTATATAGTGGCCTACTAAAGGAGGAGTAGGACATCCACATATACTACCGTGACCTAGTTTGATTGGCAACAAGACTATAGGTGACCTGGTTTGAAGGAATGGACACACTCTCCAACTATAGGTGACCTGGTTTAAAGGAATGGACACACTCTCTGACCATAGGTGACCTGGTTTGAAGGAATGGACACACTCTCCGACTATAAGTGACCCGGTTTGAAGGAATGGACACACTCTCCAGTCTTCTTCAGCAGTAGCTCTGGCTAAATGCCAATAAAATACTGTTCAGTGCAAAAGAAAGACCATGTTATTTGGCACCTATAAAAGATAACCCAAATGCTTTAATATCCTTGACTGTGATAGCAATCCCACTGAAACCAGCACCTTCTTTAGATATTTGGGGATCTGGCTAGGTTAGTCTTCCATGACCACAAAGAAATGTTGAGAGCCAAGATCAACAGTCTACTCTTTGGGCCAACAAAATATCTCCATTCCTTTCACATCCAGCAAGAGCTGTTGTAGAAAAAGGCATCCTGCTAACTCAACTTGGGCCTAGCACAACTTGAGTGTGGTTTGTTTGCATTAGCCTCTGTCAAAAACACTGCCACCCTTCAGACTCTCTCCAATAAAATATGTCAATTTATGGTTGACTCACCATGGAATGAACATGACTGTTTTACTCCTTCAACTGCAAAGCATCTTCCAGTACGTGCCAGATCAAACTGTCTTCATGGTTCCTTACTCTTCAAAACATTCAGACTTAACCTCAACCCTCTCTCTTCCAAACTTTTTACTGCCACTCATACATATAAGTTGAAAAGCCAAGCCAGATCTCATCCCTCCCTACAAACACCTTCTCAGACTGTATTCTACAAGCCATTAGTTCTTTGTATTAACCCCAAAACTATGGCAGTTACTTCCTATGATTTAACTGATCACACAAAGTGCTCCCTGTTCGGGCCAAGTTGCAAACAATATGGGTCTATGTCACTTCATCAAACCATGACTTCACCGAACGGCATTTCATTGGGAATGCCATTCATCAAATTTCCCTCATGTGGGGGGCTGTACCCACCACACACCCCTGCTAATTATACATACCAAGTCCGCAATCACACTGCAGTGAGGAAAGGGCAAATTTCCTGCTCATCACTCTACAGCGATCTCAGTGTGAACAGTTTGATGAATGGAATGTTCGATGTAATTGCACTGAAAATGCCATTCAATGATTTTTTGATGAACTGATAGGGACCCAAACAATACTTACTAAAACATTTTGAATGCAACTGCTCACCTAAAGGACATGTTGCATAAACCAGTTGCTAAAACTGCATAGTACTTTTACCTCCCGTATGCTTGACCACACTGATTAACTCACTCATCCTAAACTGTGATTCAGCTCACCATACCATTTCTGCTCTAAACCCACTAGATATAAACTAATCCCCGCTGTCATCTTACTGATCCCCATTAGCTTTCCTAACCTAGAAACTACTAACCATGTGTTCAGCTCTTCTACGTCTCCTACTTTAACTATGCTCTACCTTTTCTATTTCAGTTATGTAACTGTAAATATACCTCTTTTGTTAGAGCTTCTCTGTATATATTGTTTGTCAGATTGTCTATGCCTTCTCATAAATGTAAACCATTATCACCTGTATACTACGAGTTGTTTTGTTACATTATGATGTAACCCAGGCTGATCCTGTTCTATCCCGCTAAATGAATTTCAGTAAATAAATCCACTGTCTAGCATTCTGACATACTTTTTCCAAAAAGGAAAATGATATATGGATTTGTTATATCCCCAGTATCAACAATCTGGAAAACTACAGTGCACCCACATATATACATTGATACATATATGTGCATGCATATACACACAAAAACATTGTTGCAGGCAGCATGTGCACCACATGTAGTGAAGGCATGTGCATGCACTTGAGCATTACATATAATTAATGCCATTTGATGAACTTGTGCACCATACATACTGAAGGCACTACATGTACTTATGCACTACATGCAGTGAAGACATTACATGTAGTTATGCAGTACATATATTTTATTTTATTTTTTATTTTACATTTGTTGACCGGGCTTGTCTAACTGGATACATGTCCATTTTCAGTAGAGGCCTGGGTAGATAAGCTCCATTAAACTAATAAAATACATTGGATGATTAGCATCAATAACTTGAATACAAAGTTTAGAAAACAGAACACTACTACTAGATACATATTTACAGAGTAGAGAGTTTGACATTCATCACGTTGAAGGCTAAGAAGAAAGATCAAAGTTCAAACTCATTTTTAAGGTTAGTTCAAAATTCTAAATTCTACACTCAAAGCGAAAAAAAAGTAGCTAATATATACATAGAGGAAACTTGTGCTCACAGTAAAATGCTTGTTCTACAGTTAAGACTCAGAGGTAGATTTTAGAAAGACTAGGCTAGAGTCAGAAATTAAGGAATATAGTGAAGGCACTGCATGAGCATGTGCTCCCCATGTAATAAAGATGCTGCATACTTATGTGCACCATACAGAGTGAAGGCATTGCATGTTCCTGCATTATGGGTAAGACAAAAAAACTCCTTTGGGAGAGTAGCTTTATGGACTAATAAAGACGAACAAGACTTCTGAGTGATAAAAACACAACCAAACTGTCGATCCCATGTGTTAGCGGTTGGACAGATGATACACTTCAAATTAAGGAAAAACTACAATTTATTAAGCACTTTTGTTCAAAAAGTAGGAACTTCATCAGAATGAGAAAGTTAAAACTCACTGAGTATTTAAACTAACCACAACTATTAATTAATTAAAACTAACCAATAAAATCTGCTTACATAATTCAAATAGTTAAAAAACAGGTCTATATTAGAACATCGAAGTTTCACAACTTTGAATGTTCTAATATTGACCCCTATTCAGCGAAAGCTGAGAACATCGAACATGCAGAACAGCATATTTTTTTCCTAGGAAAAAATTCAGTGTTCCAAAACACACACACACAATACAAGCACACCAAACAAACAGCAATCCACACGCATACACCTAAAATCTTATATCTAACCCTACACTAAACTGTACAAACATCACTAACTATCCACTTACCTTAACCCAAACCCTAACCCTAAGGTCCGTCACTATCGCACACTCACCTCACCCGCTCCCTAACCCTAACTCACCTACCCCGCCCTAACCCTCACGTCCACACAATCGCACACTTACCTGACCCTCACCCTAACCCTGCCTCACCTAACCTGCCCTAACCCTCACATCTACACAATTGCACACGTACCTGACCCGTGCCCTAACCCTAACTCACCTAACCTGCTATAACCCTCACGTCCACACAATCGCACACATACCTAACCCATGCCCTAACCCTAACTCACCTAACCCACACCCAATTGCACACTTACCTGAACCCGACCTGTAACTTTCCACCACAATGCTGAAAATAGCGAAGCGACAGAAACGGACAACCAAATTCTTTCCCTAGGAAAAAATTTGGTTTTCTGTCATTTCGCTATTTCCAGCATTCGCTGAATAGGGGTCAATATTAAAACATTCAACGTTGTGAAACTTCAATGTTCTAATATAGACCCTTAAAAAAACCTGTGGGTCCATAATCCTTTAAAGGAAACCATATAAAATAGCCTAAAATAGACTATGCTAGACAACCAATCTTTTTAACTTTAAAATGGGGACTACAGAACATGCATCATTTAAACCAGGGGGACTTGTGACATTTAAATATAATTGCAACTGTACTTCATTTTTATCAAGATGTTCATTCACTATATTACCCCTGGTATCAAAAACAACCTGCTCCACAACAGTAAATTTAAAGCCATGAGTAGGATGCTATGCCATATGCCTATAAAGGGCATTTGTTGTCTTATACTTCTTAATATTCAACTATAATATTCAACCAAAGCCTGAGTACTGGCTTCATCCCAGCTGAGTGGAGGACAGCCACTGTCATCCCTTTGCTCAAAGGTAGAGCGTCCACCGATTCAGGAAATTATAGACCCATCAGCCTAACTAGCTGATCTGCAAGGCCATGGAGCAGATCATCATGTACCTCATTGACAAGGACATTGGCAACCTCCAAACACTCGATCCCACACGGTTTGGTTTCAACAAGGGGAGGTCATACCTGTTAAATTTGGTTGAATTACTTGAGACATTAACCAAAGCCATGGACGAGGGGAAGATGTACACACCACCTACCTTGACCTGACCAAAGCCTTCGATACTATTCCCCACTCAGTTATAATAGAGAAACTCTCACAACTAGGCATCAATCTATATGTTACCAGATGGGCAGCAAACTGGCTCACTGATTTAACCCACCTAGTCAAAATAGGGGAGGCCACCTCAAGCAGTAGGCCCGTAAAGAGCAGTGTACCCCAGGGATCGGTCTTGGGGCCTCTGTTGTTTGGGATATAATTTTCTGAGGTGCAGGCCAAAACCAGTGGGCTATGGCTAACCAGGTTTCCAGATGACTGCAGGCTGGGTGTTGTCATCAATTCCCCTAGTGATGTGGTCATCCTCCTAGAGGGTCTCACTCAAACAAATGACTGGTGCCAGAAACATGGCCTCAAACTGAATACTAAAAAAATGCATCATCATCCCCTTTGGGGAGAGTGATGTCCCAAAAAATTATCACATTAATAATAAGGTCCTAAGCATGCAATCAGTAATAGGGACTTGGGTACCCAGGTTGATAGCAAACTGACTTTTGACCACCATATTGCCTCCATTGTATGGAAAGATTTCTACATGGCCCACCTCATTAGTAAGGGTGTCTCATCCAGGGACAAGGTGGTCATAACATCCTTGTATTCTTCCCTTATAAGACCCATTATTGAGTACAATGCCCCTTTTGGCATTTTCCTCACAAAGCACATGACACCACAGAGGTTGCTCACCAGGAGAATCCAGGGCTTCAAACATCTATCCTGCACAGATAGGCTAAAGGCCCTGTCCCTCTACTCAGTCTCCTGCAGACTCCTCAGAGTTCACCTCTGTCTGGCATACAAAGCAATCTCAGACCCCGCCTTGATGGGACTGCTGCATATATGCAAGTCAGGTTCCAATCGAGTAACCAGCAAGCATGACCTCAACCTGGTCTGTAACATCAACAGGACTTGTTGGCAGGACAGATTTCTATCCCAGAGACTCCCCCTTTTGTGGAACAGACTCCCTCTCCATGTCACGCAGAGTACCTCATTAAGCCTTTTTAAGCACAACCTGAATAAGTGGATGGGGAATAGAAAATACACCCCTGGGATTCCACTTGTGTCCCTGCTGGAAAGTGGCATCAGGTGCTGACTTATTGGAACATGGGCTAAATTCTTAACTAGGCTTGTAAGGGCCTCAGGGCCAATAGCCTAGGAACTTACAATGATCCTGTGATCCTATAAATATCTAATAAATGGTCATATATCCTTTCTTTAAATTTTCTGTAGGTTTTGCCCATGTGAAATGCTGGGCATAGATAATATTAAGCAACAGATACAAATTTTTTGAATTAGATCTGAAATGCCCTTGAATGCTCTATACTGCCCCACCAATATGCATGTGTTCATCAACCAATATACTAATACACTGTGAACATCGGCCACATTTTTTCATGCATTTTTTTCCTATTTAAAGAGGCCCCAGTCCATTCCAATAATTTTTTGACTGATATGTCCTTTTTATATACAATATGGGGGCTGTCCCTATGTTGTTATACATGTCAAGTCAAAAGAAAATATACCCCAGTTCTTTTTGAGACATTCAGATATGGCCTTACTGTCTAAACAGTAGGTAGTGATGAATGACTTATATTCCTTTTTACCTTGAAGTATATGGGTTTGGATACTAATAACCACCTACCCAATATTAACTACATCTGCTTCTAAAGGGAACTATGTCCACAAAGAATGTTAATTATAACCTCTTGCTTGATTGCATCTAAAATGTGGTAGGATAACCCCTCCTCTTGAACATGTGCATAATGTTCTCACACTCACCTATGTTTTTAATTATTTGAATTATGTAATCATATTTTGTTGGTTGGTTTTAAATAATTAATAGTTGTGGTTAATTTAAATATTCAGTGAGTTTTAACTGATTTCTGATGAAGTTCCTACTTTTGTGAATGAAAGTGCTTAATAAATTGTAGTTTTTCCTTAATTTGGAGTGTATCATTGTCTGTCTAGCTGCCAATAGACAGGATTTACAGTTTGGTTGTGTATTTATTATCCTGAAGTCTTGTTCATGTTTATTAGTTCATTTGGTTTGTGCACAGTAGAGGCATAGCTTCAGACAACTGACATAATTCCTTTAATCAGCAACAAGCAGTGGGTGATCTGACCTTACTTTTACAGCATGTCAATGAACAAATTCAGAGTAATGAGCCCAGTTGGGGTTACAGCATTTGTATAGGGATGCTCTCATTGGCAGTGGAAACAACTTTGGGGGGTCCCCTCGCTTAGCCCACTCCTGGAGTTTCAAATGGAATCATTGCAGCAAATAATTCTGATTTTTATTCATGGAAATCTAACAATTTCAAACTGGAGGCCCCTTAGAATAGATCCAGTGTTCTAGGAAACCAAGGGTCTCTTCATGAACAGCTGCCTGTTTTGATGAAAAAAAAACTTTATTAATTCAAAAAATTACAATTACAGAACAATTATTTACTAAAAATATACCTAAAAATCAGGTCCCTAGTGGGCTGAGATTATGTAAGCACCCTAATGGTGTGCAAAAGGGGTCAAATTACCATTCAGAATTTTTGGACATTTTCAACAAGGCAGGTGTTGAAATATTGAAGCTTATGGATAAATATAATGATAAGCAGATAGAGTCCTTATCCAAAGGGCGGCCACGGTGGTGCAGTGGTTAGCATTGCCGCCTCACAGCAAGAGGTTCTCCGGTTCGATCCTCGGCTGGGGTGCCTTCTGTGCGGAGTCTGCATGTCCTCCCTGTGGTCGCGTGGGTTTCCTCCGGGTGCTCCGGTTTCCTCCCACATCCCAAAGACATGCTGCAGGTGGATTGGATACTCTAAATTGGCCCTAGGTGTGCGTGTGAGTGTGCCTTCTGTGGAAGGTTGGGCGCCGGGCTGGCAACTCGACACCGTAAAACTCCACTGCCATTCAATGTGCGGACAAGGTGATCCGCTGTGGCGACCCCTAACCGGGAAAAAGCCGAAAGAAGAAGAAGAAGAAGATAGAGTCCTTATCCAAGGAATTAGATATTCTTAACAATTCTATCACCAAAGACATTTTATTTGAACATTATGAAACTAATTACATTAATATATTGAAGAAAGAGGATAATTTATGATATGACATTTTGCAGCGGAAAGTTAACAAATTTAGAAGTGCTATGATACAATATAACAATGGTTTAGCCTATCTGAATCCCTCTCTCAATCGGAGCTCCCAAATGATTGACAGCAGCAACCAGCCAATTGGACTACAACAGGAAGTGACAAACACCAAGTCTTCAAATGGGGCTACTTCTGGGGTAGTCCCTTTAAAACCGGAACAGCTATGGCAATTGGAGTGGGAGTATCTAAAGAAAGACTTTTACGAAGGCAATTTCAACAGACAAGGTGCCAAACCAAAGAACAGGAGCCGCTACAGAGATTGGAGTGACTTCAAAAAAAGGAGTATCTAAAGAAAAACCTTTACGAAGACAATTTCAATAGACAAGGTGCCAAACCAAAGAAATATTTCAACAAGAACAGCAAGAAATGTTAATTCCAGTTCCAGGTGCCTAGGATTGCTGTAATATGCAATGTTAAGGACCTGTTGAGCTCTGTGACACTTAGTCAAGAGAAACACATATGCACTTAACAAAAGCAATGATTCTACAGCCTGCCAGGCTGCCACAGTGTAGACAGAGTTAAGTCACACTCACCAGCAGCAGTATGATACTGTAACAGCATCTATCTCCTCATCACCCCCAGACAAGGGTTGGGTTGACCCAGAGGGAGGCTAGGACAGCTCTGGTATACCTGGTGAATGACGAGAGGATTTGTTAGCAGTAGATAGAAACAAAACTCTCTTGGTATGACAGCAATGGAGACCTGTAGTTTTCTTCTTGCCCACAGAAGAAATGAATAAGTCTAAATAGCTACAGCAAATTCCCAGGCAGTCAAGTGAATTGAAGAAAACACATGCATATACAAGTCCTTTGGATTTCTAATACAATGACAGGAATGTACCCCATTCCTAAGTCAGAGTAGGATTAAAGTTCATGGAATTAGTATTGTTTCAATCTTTGATGTTAGCCAAAAGTGCTGTTTGCCACACCCACACTGTGCCCAGAATTGACTCCTTCTGCAATTCATATGGAGTTATATGTATTGGTAACATATCCAAGATTGACTGTAATTTTTTTTTATTTTTATGAGACTCATTGCTCCTTCTGTTTTAACTGTCTGAGTATCCTTCTTACATATTGCTGTCATTTCTGTCTGAAAATCTTGTTATTTTATGTCACTGACATGCTTAGACACCCTTTCCTTTAATTTCCTCATGGTTTTACCCACATAAAAGGAGTCACTGGAATCACATGTAGCCATATAAACTACATTTTTACTAGTACAATCCGCTGTTTATGTACAAAGGCAGTTTCTTTGCAGATGTACTTACACATACATCTTCGACATGGATGAGTGCCTTTTCTTTGTGACACCACAGAAGTGTAACTGTCTGTCCTATCACATAAAAGATGCTTTAAATTATGATTTTTCCTAAAAGCAAAGTGGGGTACCTCACCTACAACCCCTTTTATTTCATCATCAGAAACAAGAATCTTCCAGTTATTTGTTATCACATCAAAAATTTCCTTCATGTCGCTCGAATATGTAAGGACCTTTCTAAGGTCTTTATCACCCTGTCTATGTTCAATATCCTGTTCATGCTCTCCCCCCATATAAACAGGGCTTCCCTTTATCATCCCTTAAATCCTGTGTTTGTCTCTGTATATTAATGACCTCATCATGTTTGTATCCTCTTCTTAAAAAATTATACTCCATATTATTGATGGCTTGCATATACTCCTCTCCCTGAGTATGAAGTCTGGATGCTCTACGGAATTGTTCTTTAAGGATATTCTTATGGACGTGACTAGGGTGCATACTAGACCTATGCAAGATGCTATTTTTCCAGCAGTCCTTATGGCAACGACTAGTATATATCTCCCCAGATAAAACATCCTGCATAGGTGCCATTTCATTATAATTCCATTGTAATACCACTTAAATATTTACACTCTATTTTTCTTAAGAAATAATGAGATAATATACTTAACTGTGTAAGAAACATAAAAGCATGTCAATACATAATGCACAAAATTAAACATATTTTTAGGTGTGTGTGTGTGTGTGTGTGTGTGTGTGTGTGTGTGTGTGTGTGTGTGTGTGTGTGTGTGTGTGTGTGTGTGTGTGTCTGTGTGTGTATATACACTGGGGATTGGAAATTTGCCCTTTTCCTCACTGTAGTGTAATGTCAATACATAATGCACAAAATTAAACATATGTTTAGGTGTGTGTGTGTGTGTGTGTGTGTGTGTGTGTGTGTGTGTGTGTGTGTGTGTGTGTGTGTGTGTGTGTGTGTATACACTGGGAATTGGAAATTTGCCCTTTTCCTCACTGTAGTGTAATCTTAGAGTTCTGCCATCACCTACCCTATTTCCATACTCATCAAAAGATCCATAGCTGAACACACTGTCCGCTCTATCTGTAAAATTTCTTACATCATCCCCCTACACAAAGGTGGAGCCTCGACAGAACTTAGTAATTATCGCCCCATAGCTATACTATCTCCCCTGTCAAAAATCTTAGAAAAATGTGTACACACCCAACTACTGAATCATCTTCTTCAATATAACCTGCTAGCAAATTCCCAACATAGATTTCGGCCAAACCATAGTACCACCTCTGCCCTTATATCCTTTACTGACCACATCAACCAACATAGAAATCTCGGTAACCTATTATATGTTGTCTTCCTAGACCTGTCAAAGGCATTTGACATGGCATCCCACTGCAAATTACTATCGACTCTCTCTGAGCGCATTCTGGCTAACTCCTCTCTGCTGTGATTTAAAAATTATCTGTACTTCCGGTAATAAGCTGTTAAATGGCATAACTCTCTCTCCCCTTTCCTCCCAGTCAGACAAGTTGTTCGGCAAGGATCCATTCTTGGTCCCTTACTATTTTCCATCTTTACCAATAACTTCCCCTCGGCTACCCAACAAACGAATATAGTACATTATGCTGATGACACCACCCTTATTTGCTCACCCCCTCTCTAGAATTACTCCAAGACAGAACCAAGGAAGCCTTTACTTCTTCTTCTTCTTCTTTCGGCTTTTCCTGGTTAGGGGTCGCCACAGTGAATCATCTGTCCGCTCATGATTGGCAGTGGAGTTTTACGGTGTTGAGTTGCCAGCCCAGCGCCCAACTTCCAACAGAAGGCACACAAATGCACACGCTCACACCTAGGGCCAATTTAGAGTGTCCAGTCCACCTACAGCATGTCTTTGGGATGTGGGAGGAAAGCGGAGCACCCAGTGGAAACCCATGCAACCACAGGGAGGACATGCAGACTCTGCACAGAAGGCACCCCAGCCAAGGATCGAACCAGAGAACCTCTTGCTGTGACGTGGCAACGCTAACTGCTGCTCCACCGTGGCCACACTTAAGCAAGCCTTTACTACTATAGAAAAATGGCCAAATTCCTCCCAATTCATATTAAACGCATCTAAGACCTAACTCATGATCTTCCACCCATCCAAAGCTTTCACCCCTACCTCACCATTCTCAATAATATCCTCCAACAATATCCTTATCACACCAGTAACCCAAGCCAAGCTACTAGGTGTAACTATTGACCAAAACCTAAAATTGACAAACATATAGCACTAACAATTGCCAAA
>NC_056742.1:335720330-335822830 GCF_019279795.1 Protopterus annectens | reverse complement strand
GAGATCTGAGTACAGTGACAGCTGCTGGATCCACTTCAGTAACTCCTTTGTCATGGAAGATAAGGGCTGAACTGTAGTGACTGGTCCTTCTAATTCCATAAGTTCTTTGCATGCTGCTAGATTTATCCCATGTTGGGAGTTGCATAAGAAACCATTAGTATGGCAGACACCATGATCGCCAGTATTTTCAAAAATGTTCTAGCTGTTAAATGAATTTCTTCCACTGTTGGAGAGAAAAATTGTGCCATCATTTGTACCCTGTTCCCTCAGACAGAAACCAATTATTTGTTGCTTAAATTGGCCTTTTCACATCTCTTTCTTAAATCAAGTAATCATTCAATTAGGGATAAGTTTGCACTCCCTTTAGCCTTTAGATGCTTCATGAGTGATATGGATGCAGCAGAAAGGCAAACAGGCATACCAGAAAACTGTAAATAGGAACCCTTTAAACTAAAACTTAAGAAGCTCCTATGTGATTTTAAGACAGGGATATGAGGGTATTCATCTTTTATGCCCAGATTTACTAGAAACAAACCTGGCTGTGTGACAAGTAAGTCATAAGGTTAGCATGTTTAAAATGTTTGTTTTTTTATATACCTGTTTAGATTTGACAAGTATAGGATGGGTCTCCACAAGTGGCAGATTATATTAGGGACAATTTGGGTGGCTGCCCAGGATTTCAGGGAGATCCATAGCCTGACACTCAGTACACTGCTCAAGTTAGCTATCTAAACTTAAATAGTTTTATTTAAAGTTATTTTGTTAATTTCATTACTGCAAATGCATTAATTAACATGTATGCTGAATGCGACCACTGCCAACATAAGCTTTTGTTTTCTTTTAATTGTTTATTAAAAATAGTCACAGCAAGTTTTTTTTTTTTTATTACACTCAGTTTACTAATGAAATTTGCACAGCACAGGAAGGTCAAAGATATGGGTCATCGGAAATACTGAAATTTCTCCCTGAATTCCAATCAAAAATGGGTGGCACTTGAGGCAGGCATGTGGGATACAGGCCCCCTGCAAGATAGTGTGTGCCCCCTGAGTGCCCCAGGTCATGGGAATACTAAAAAAATGATAATGCTGAGAATATTAAAACAAATGCTTGACTGCAATTGCAAAAGTCTGCACGTTCATACAAGTGTAATGAAAGTGAGTGCATTTGTATGTGAGTACACCATACAAGTGAGTTTTGCTCTTTCGGAGGGGCCTTTTAAATGTCTTCTGTTTGAGAAATTAAGTGAGGTGTAGGTGTCAATTAAATTTTAAGCAGTCGGGAGAAGAAAGTGTCTTTAAGAAAATGGTCGTTATTTTAATCTATGTGCCTGTGTTTCTGCTTAAGTGGTTTGCTCAGAGTCACATAGATAGAGGTAAAAGGAATTAAACCCTGTACTCTTGACACAGTTCAGTAAGAGCCTGGAGCCTTAATCCTCCAGACTAAACTTTCTCTAATTTCTTTTTTAGGTAAATCATTCACTAGAGTCTCATAGTTCTCATTGTTTGGAAAATGCATGTCCATGCAATACCTGTTGTAGTTCTGTTAACCTTCTAGGTGAATTATAGTTGTCTGGCATTTAAAGCTCTAAGGTGTTAATGAATTCCTTCCTGTAGTCGAAGCTACAGGGTTTGATTCCACTGATGTCCATTTGCCTCCAGTATGACTGTGACCATTTTACTCAGACAGTACTCCTGGGTCATTCCCAGTGAGTTTACCTGGTTAACAAACAGATAAAAAAGTAGTATTTAAAATTTGTCCTTTTGGAGCTGCCACACACCCCCAATTATTTTTGGCTTTGCCCATTATTCTTGAGCAAAGGAATTGAGAACAATTTTAGTCTTTTAATATTTGTAGCTTTCAGAAAAAATTATGTAGATTACAGTCACTAAATAATGTCAGGCATGTGAGTTTCAGGCTTTGTGTCCTTCAGAAAATGCTTGCTAATGCAACTTTCAAAGTAGATAACAGAAAGTTTTAAAATTTCATCCAAATTCTTGGGCCTCTGTCTCTGATTCTTGAGAAAAGAGGTTAGGAAGGCATGGGGTGTATGCAATGGGATACAGTGTATGATTGTCTATTTTATTTATTTATCCTTTGTTAATCAAATTAGTCTCAATAGGCTGCTGGTCTCTTTTCAGAGGAGACATGAGGTTTTATTAATACTATTAGGGGGAATTTGGCCAGGGCATTGGGGAGCTTCTACTGCTTACGCTTACAGGGGTGCATGTCGCATTTATACTTCCTGTCTTTCATTCTGGGTGCAAAGGTGGCTCGGAGAAGTAGGGTGGAAATGGAGTGTTTGGAGGTTCGAGAAGGTAACAGTGAGGAAGGAGTAGATTTTCTGAATAACAAGGATGGCATGGTAGCTTTCAGGTCAGAAGTGAGGATCAAGAAGGTGCAGGCAGGTGAGCCTGTAAACAAATCTTTGAAGGAAGATGTGAAAGCAGTCGAGCTTTCTCAAAAAGGGCATACCGAGGCTGTCACTGAAAGAGCAGAGTGGCAATGGATTCAGAAGAGATTTTTCAAGAAAATCTCTTTAGAGATGTAGGTGTGAGACACGAGTGTATTGTTACATCCCCCCAATTGGGAGGGTGGCAGGATGTTTATTTATGGGACATGGTTAATCAAAGTGAACCAGAAAATGAGATGGCAGCATCATGGGGTGAAATCATGGACAAAATACAAGAAGAGGAGAGGAGGGAGAAGATTGTGAAGGAGAAAAAGTCCTATGGGCAGACAAAAGACCAGAAGGAGTAAAATAGATGACAAGGAAAAAGTCTGCAGTGCAACTAAGTAATACAGAAGAAAAAAATCTATTGAGGTATGAGGTATGGGACAAAGTAATTGCACCCTTGGGCATTTCCCCAGAGAAGATAAGAGCTTTTATACTTATTAATAAAGAAACTTTTTGTGACATTCTGTTCAAAACAGGACAATATATGGAGACATTTTTTGACCGATTTGAAATGAAAAAAAATTATAACCCATGGAACTCTTACCTAATACAAACATATATAGAGAGACTAAAAAAATTTTTCTGTGCAATTTCGAACTGAAGTTGCGAGAGATGTATTAAGATATTATTTAAAGACTATTTGTAAAGAAATTTTGGACATTACAAAAGTTTATGATGGCAGGGGCTTGTGGACTGGGAGATGGGATTGTAGTGTAATTTTGAATATGGAAAAAGAAAACATCACACATATTCCAAGTGTAATAAATGTAGACAGTAATAGAAGTTTTGTTAAATTTAGGGGTCAACTGAAAACATACTTTTTTTGTGGAAAGGATAATCACTTGATTAGCAATTGTGATAAAAGAAAATGTTTTAATCGCAGAATGCCAAGGCACAAAGCCAAAAAGTATGATATGGTGTGTAAAAAATGTAGACAAATGGGACATGCATGGGTGGATTTTGAAGAAAATATAGAAATAAAGAACAAACACAAATACAGGAATATGTTTATAACAAAGAAGGGAAAGTAGAAAAAATATAAAAAACAGATTGTTATACAAAAGACTGATAAAGAAAAAAAAAACAACAGATGAGAATGAAAATAATGAAGGGGAAGAGCTGGTGCAGGAAACAAGTGAAGATGAATATGTGAAGTGTAGAATGGTCAGAGCTAAAAGAATTCTATAGGGAAAAGGGTAAAAAATAGGAAAAGAAAGTTCAAGAGTGTAGTTGTGAAAGAAAATAAAAAAGGTAAGGTGTGAAGGCGAAATGAGACAATTAATTTATATTAAAAAGAAAGCTGAATCTCTTAGCCATAAGTGTTAAGAGTATAAAGAATATTAAAAGAAGACTAGGTGTTTTAGAATGGTGTGTATCACTTGATATGTATATTATTATACTAGGAGACATGATAATCTATTTTATTTTCATTTATATGGGTTTCCAAGTTGAATCCAGTGAAGAGGGGGATTTTGTATGTTAAAGAAGAGGAGGGAGGACTGGGACTGATTAACCAAATTGTTCATGCAGCCTCATTAAATCTTTATCTAGAATTGTCAAGATTGGAAGAAAAGAATAAAAATTTAACGAATGTTATTATGAAAGGCAAGTATCAGAATTGTTGGGAGAAAATAAGTACTGGAAAAAGCTGGAATTTTTTTGTAAATGAAGACATGAAAGAATATCAAAATAATAATTTTCTGTGGAAATTAAATATAAAAAATGTAGGAAAGAATAGAAAAGAATGGTATTTTAATATAATGAATGAATATTATTATATATGCCCATAGAAACATTTAGTGAATGAAGAAAAAGATGTGATTAAGGCAGGATGTGCATGCTATAAGAAACTTCATGAATGTTTGATTTTATGTGGAAACTAGCAATAGGTAAACTGCTGGTTAAAGCTAACATGCCATATAAAAAATACAAGAAAGGGGTGTGTAATTATTTTGGAGAGGTTGCAACATTGGGACATGTTTTTCTGAACTGTTTGAGTAAAGAAATTATGGACAAATGTATGTGAGAATAAGATATTGGAAGATATTAAAATCGTTGAAGATATTAATATGAAAATGCTGGAATATGGGTATTATGGCAACAAAATACAAAAAGAGGTAAAGGAAATTGATAAAAAATGTGTTATGTTTCATTGACAATATGGAATAAGAAACTGAATTAAATTAAATTTAATGGTAAATGGGTATTGCCGGAAATTTTGAAAAAAAAAAAAGTTTTTGGTTGCAGAAAAATATGTGAACTTGTATGGTGGATAAAAATTGTAAATAACTGTAAACAATATATGATATGTAAATAATGTAAATAATGTGCATAAGTTGTGTTATCAATAAAGAACCACTGCTATTTTTAAAAGATGCCCTGGTTCTCACAGTAGTGAGCTGAAATACTCTTCTTAGTCATTATTTATGTATTTGCAGTCATACAAGGGACTGTAATTTATGGTCACATCTGTGTATGTGTGTTTGTTTTTATGTATGCATTCTGCATCCCAGAGCAGTTATGATATAAAGGAAGAAATTGATTGTAGTGAGCAGAGACGTCAGCATGAGCCATGTTCTTCAGTTATGATTGTTGCTTTCCTTGTTTTGTTGACTATTAAAAATATGCTTATTTGTCTGTGAGTAAAGTGCACAGTATGGCATCTATGATTTTAATGATAAGCTATTAAGCATGACTATATTTTTAATTTAACTTGTTTTTGGAGGCACAAAGGTATGAAATGCACTGTATTGGGTTACTGTTGTGTGGTACTTAGCATAGATAAGTTAAGGCAATGAGCTCTTAATGATCTGCTTCCTGCAGTGCAGCTTTTGATTCTGTCAGCCTTCATTTGTCAGTCTGACCAAGTAATTTCCCCAGCCAATGCTCCAGGGCTGCCCCTGAAAAGACATAGTTGTGTCCAGTAGGCTGTCTGAAGCTGTTAAGAAATTCATTATACATTTGTCTTTTGAATTCCTGCTTCCTTCAGATAGCTCCCAATTAGTGCTTCACTATACACTATTCAACTATTAACCTGTGCATAACTGTTGTACATTAATGGATTGACATATGCATTTTCAATAAATATGAGTTTTAAATGAGAAGTTTACTCTGTTTTCCGTATGAAAGCATTTTGTTTTGGTCATCATATAGCTGTCAGTGTTTCTGCAGTAAAATTTTAATAACATTTTTAAATTAAAATCAATGATCTGTGATCATTTAAAAAAAAGAAGAAAATAGTATATACACTGACAGGTTTCAACGGGGTTTTATGGTAACTATGAAGAGGCAGCCAAGTAAAAGGGTATCTTTATGGCTCCGGGTGGGGGGGTCTGGTCCATTACTCTGCCTAAGGTCCCATTTGACCATGATCTGGTTAATTGACTTAACCAAAGTCACACAGTAGCCAAATGGAGATAGAAAGAATCAAACCCTGTACCCATGACTACAGGAAAAACTCACAAAGATTTTAGAACCGCAATTGCCTGTGCAGACTACCATACCTTCATCTGTGTTTTCATTTTCTGTTAAATCAGTTTAGGTTAAAAATCAGTATGGTTTACAGTCAATAAAGACACTTATTAGAGTCTCATAGGTTTTGTTGTTTAAATGTTCAGAAAACGCATGTTGATGCAAAAACTGTTCTGTTAAATTTATAAGTGAACTAGAGTAATTTGCCTCATCTGTCAACAATTTTGGAAAACATGATGACTAATTTTGCCCCTTATTTATGCTCTGTCCCTTGTTAACTTCTTTTTATTCTGGTAAATCACTGAGGAATACTGTCATTCAATAATGCCAGTCATTACAGTTGTTATTGTTCAGAGAAGGCACATCTATGCAGCACTTACTACTCTGTAAACATTTTAAGTGACTTGGAGTTGTCTGGCACTTATGTTACTAAACTTCTTCCATTAATAAGAGGCATAGAGTTTGAATCCGTTCATAGGTTCATAGGTTCATAGGTTGGTATTGGCTATTGGCCCTAGGGCCTATGCAAGCCTAGCCATAACAATTCCCTGGATATTTCTTCCCACAATATTTACTTCTCTGGGCTCCTGTCAAGCAGGGCGACTGACATGATCCCAGGGGTGAATTTCCTATCTCCCATCCAATCATCAAGGTTCCTTTTGAAGAGGGCCAATGAGGCGCTCTGCTTGACATGTATGGGCAGTCTATTCCAGAGTATGGGGAGTCTGTGGGTCAGGAACCTATCCCTCCAGCATGTTTTGTTCATTGTGATGACAAGGTTTAGATCCCTGGAGGGTGTGGCTCTGAGGGATTGGGATTTCTTTAAGTGGAACATGTCCAACAGCTCAGGGTTTGACATGGCTTTGTATGTTAAGTAGAGATCACCTCTGAGTAGACGATATGCCACAGAGTATAGCTGGAGTTTTTTTAGACGGTCAGCATATGGCATCTGCTTTAGGGCTGTGATTCTTTTAGTGAGGTATTTCTGTGGCCTTTCCAGCTGTTGCAGATGTCTTGTGAGATACATACCAAATGGGGCATTATACTCTATAATAGGTCTAATGAGAGATGAGTACAGTGGGACAATGACCTCCTTTTTTTGGATGAAAGGCCCTTAGTGATGAGGTGTGCCACATAGAAGGATTTCCTGACTGTTGTGGCAATGTGGTTATTGAAAGTGAGACCACTGTCCACCTGTGTCCCTAAGTCTCTCATCACACTTTTGATGTTTAGCGTCCTGCCACTTACATGGTAATTCATGGGTACATGTTTTTTTCCAAAGGGGATAACTATACATCTCTTGGCATTAAGCTTGAACCCATGGCTCTGGCACCAGGCATCTGTTTCTGTAAGGCCTTTTTGTAGAATATCCACATCATTTGGGGATTCAATAATGGCTCCCAGTTTGCAGTCATCTGAAAACTTTGTTAGCCAGAGTCCCTAAGTGTTGGCCTGTACTTCAGAGAAGTAGATGCCAAGCAAGAGTGGTCCCAGGACTGAACCCTGAGGTACTCCACCTGTCACTTGTCTGGAGCTGGATTTGGAGTCAGCTACTTTTACAGTCTGGGTTCTGTCAGTAAGCCAGTTGGCAACCCATCAAGTGATGTAGGGATTTATGCCCATCTTAGTAAGTTTATCTATGATTCCAGAGTGGGGGATGGTGTCGAAGGCCTTGGCGAGATTCAGATAGGCTGTGTGGACCACCTTACCCTCGTCCACAGCTCTGGAGACTGATTCAAAGAAGTCAATCAGATTCAGGAGACAAGATTGGCCCTTCACAAACCCAAACTGGGTGGGATCCAGTGTTTGAAGGTTGCCAATGTCTTTGTTTATAAGTTCCATGATAATACGTTCCATGCCCTTGCAGATCAGGCTTGTCAGACTGATGGGATGGTAGTTCCTGGGATCCAAGGCGGATCCTCCCTTGTGGAGTGGGATAACTGTAGCTGTGCGCCACTCAGTGGGCACGAAGCCTGAGGTGAGGCTATGATTAAACATGACACTTAGGTGAGGTGCCGGTTCATTTTGTAGTTCATATAGTACACAGCCTGGGATGTCATCTGGTCCCATGGATGCTGTATTCTTAGCTTTGGAGAGTGCGGTTTCTACCTGTGTGGCCGTGATTATCAAAATTTGGCAATCTTTTGGTATTGAGATGGGCATTTTAGGAGGTGAGAGGGGGGGGTGAAGTTGGCACTAAATCGATCTGCCAGGATATTGGCAATATCCTTGAGATCACTATATTTAATGCCATTCTGTTGTAGCTCAGAGCAGATCTGAGCATTGCCATTTAGATTCTTGACATAACTATAGAATGCCTTGTGGCTGTCTTTGGAATCTTTGTCAATTTTATTTTCGTAACTAGCTTTTGATTCAGATTGGCTTCCTTTTTTTGGAGAAGAGCATCTTGGTTCTATTTGGGATGGCACGATTCATGCACGAGTGGATGTGCTCGTACAGTGCCTTAGTGTAGGATTCTGCAGTCGAACTTCCAGATCTCGTCTGCGTGGGTGTCGTGAAGTTTGTCACTTCTGACTTCAGTAGGACGAAGTTGGCTTTGGAGAAGTTTTTTAAGGACGTTTCCTTACTGGGGGGTGGGGGTGGCATGTGGATGTCAAAGGTGATTTGCTTATGGTCAGACCTGACCAATGAGGGGGTGACCACTGGTGTGGAGCATCTATCTCTCATGTTGGTAATGACCAGGTCTAGGATATTGGCTCCCCTGGTGGGACAATGGATTAGTTGATCCAGGGTGTTGGAATTTATGAATTCCAAGAACCATTGGGAAAAGGAGTTGGTACCTGAGTAGTTTTCCCAATTAATGGCAGGGTAGTTGAAATCACTCAGTATTAGGGTGTTTGGTTGTATCTTAATATTTTCCAGTATGTTTAGAAAGGTGTAGTAAGAATCTTGGGGCATGGTGGGGATCTGTAGCAAGCTACAGTTTGGATTGCAGTCTTACCTAGTGTTAGTTGCACCTGGAGAATTTCAGATGCATTGTGTTGGACAACTAGCCTGGAGGTGTGAATATTCTTGGTGAATATGGACACTCTTCCACCTTTAGTGTTTTGGTCTTGGTTTTGTGGCCGAAAGGTGTGGTAAGAATTGTAGCCTGGTATTGCAGGGGTGCTCTCTGGAGCCTTGAACCAGGTCTCACTTACTGCACAGATATCGATGTTCTCCATTTTTAGGAGTGCCTCGAGAAAGTGCATTTTGAGGTTTAGACTTCTAGCATTGAGTAGCATTATCTTCAGATTTTGCATGCTTGTATCTGTTACGGTGGTGGTTTTATTGCCTAAAAAAGTCACTATAGGGGTGGCAAGAGCTTTAGCCAGTAACCTGAATCCCAGTGGTGACAGATGCAGACCATCTCTGGAAAAGCATCGTGGTTTGTCGATCATGTCTTCCCAGGCCAACAAATATTGGATCCCCTTTGAATGACACCAGAAGCTTAGCCAATTGTTGAAGTCAATCATTTTGTCCTTATACTGTGGTATCATTCTGGGCGAAGGCAGGATACTACTCACGGGCTAGGGTCATACCTGCCTGGGTCACATGATCCAAGAGCTCTTCCATGTCTTTCACCTCCATTTGCCTATTTAAGCAAGTCACTTAAACAAATAGCAGTGCTCCATGACCATCCCTGATAAACGACACTTTGTCCATTGGGTTTATCTAGTTAACAAATTCATAAAATAGTATTTGAAATTGTTCCTTGTTGTCCCCTACTATTTTTGGCTTTGTTCAGTATTCTTGAGCAATAAATTAAGATATATTTTGGTCTGTTCTCTGTAAAATATGTGGCTTCTGACAAATTGCTGCAGATTATAATCATTAAGTAATGACAGGCATGCACGTTTCAGATTTTCTACCCTTGAGAAAATGCTTGAAAATGCAAAGCATGTTATTCTATCAACTTTCTAAGTATATAAAAGAAATATTTAAAAGCTATTCCTGATTTTGTTCCTTGTTTCTGATTCTTGAGCTAAGAAGTTGAGAGGGCAGAGGGGTGTTACACTGTATGATTCTGACAGCAAGTTGAGATGCATTTCAAGGCCATTATTTATGAATTTATTCATTTACTTGATCTAAAGCAAATATACGAGGTGTACAGTTTTACAAGTGGATTATATTGATGTGTGTGTGTGTGTGTGTGTGTGTGTGTGTGTGTGTGTGTGTGTGTGTGTGTGTGTGTGTGTGTGTGTGTGTGTGTGTGTGAAACATCAAAGTATTAGCAATGTACTGGGTAGAATGAAGTAATAATAACTGAGATTAGGAGAAAAGAAAATGTTATTGAGAATTTGTAACTAGAGATGCTAAGAGAGAAAATATTAGAGTTATTTACTTATTTGTTTGTGTGTCTAGGATCCTGAACTTTTTCAACTTACTCTCAAGTTTCTAATGTTTGAAGTGCTGAGTGTGTGGCAAAACACGGTATATTACAACCTTTTTTGTCTTATGTTTAGTGTAAAAGGAAAATTTTGCATTGTCCCAAGTAACTGTTCAGGCAAGCAAATAGATTCTGGGGGAATCAAAGAACTTTTTATAAAGTCCACAATTCAACAATGGTGTGAATCCTTCCTAGGTGTTAGTAAATGTGTTACATTTTACCCATATGTTCCACATTGGTCAAGACAGTGAAGATGGAAGGTTGACTTTTTCTGAAGTTTCATTAATTCTCTTGCATGGTGGTGTTATCTTGGGTATGGTGTTCATGATGTTGTAAGCCTGCACTTTCTTGTATTCTTGATTGCTTGACACTGACTGGAATTAATTTTGTTTTTTTTGGGGGTGGGAGTTAGTTTGCCTATCTAGGCCTTGGACATTTGCAGCTTGAGGTGTTTCTTCTGAGAGTTTCTAATGGTTGAAGAATTTCATATGTGGTAAAACAAGTTCAAAGTAATTTTATTACCATTTTGTGTCCTAGTTGTTTGCAAATACTCCACATTTTGCCCATTTGTACCAGCTTATGAGAGATAGTTTGTTCCATATTTTGAAGATGGAAAGTTGACAATGGCTGCATTTTTTTAAATTATTTTGCTTGTTGGTGCTATGGATGTTATGGCATTGTCAAACCATATTAAATTGTCTGAAAATAAAGAAATCCTAGCTTAAGAAGTTTCTGAATTTCTTAGAGTCTTTGCTCAGGCTTGTTCATAGACAGTTATAATAACATTCAGAAAATCCTAACTGAATCATTTGAAATACTGTACATCCATAAAAGTATCCATATCCTAGATTGGGTTATTGTGATCAGATATTCCCTTTTGAGTGTTACCCATACCTCTCAACTGTCCCATTGTTGCAGAATGTCCCTGATTTTGCTTCAAATGTTTGTCCTGTCCCTCATAATATTTTTGATTTTTAGCAAATCACTTGTGAGTACTGTAATGTCAGTCATTAAACTTGTATACTTCTTATTGTTCAAAAATGCATATTGTTGCAAATCATGCTACTCTATTATCTTTCTTAATGAAGTGGAGTAATATTTAAAACTGTTCCTGATTTTATTCCCCCATTATTTTTGGCATTGTCTAGAATTCTTGACCAAGTAAGTTGAGAAGTATGCTGCTACCCCCAAAACATACAGATCTAAATTATTTCAGTCAGTGTTATTTCAGCAAACCAGAAATAGAATAGTAGGCTGTCCATGTTTCTGGTACAGTCTTTGTCTTTATCAGTGCTATTTTCCTTAAATGAGTCTAGAAAACTAGCATGTTTGCAGTCTCAGTAGTCCAAAAGGCACTGCACCCTCCTTTGGTGCAGAATGCTGTGTGTTCTAGTCCCATACCTGCTACTTGGATTAATTTTCCCACACTGACACTGCAGTGCATCATGGGTGGGGGGATGCTGCACACCTGTACATGTCATCCTTCGGATGAGATGTTAAACTAAGACCTATATGCCTGATTTAATGGTAGGTCAGGTATATCTAAAAGATCTTGCAGCACTTATCAAAGAGTAGGGTTTTTTCTTACTGAACTCCAAATCATATTTACTTTATTTACAATATGTGCATATTACACATTATTTAGAAGGTATCAACATGTAATTATATAGAAAATCTTATTTTAACATTCATTATCTCTCTTCGCTCTTTTTTCTATAGCCAAAATTGTACTTCAATATTTCTGACAATGCCCATTTCCATTAAATTTAATCTCATTAAAGTTTTCATTCAATATAGTCCATATAATATAAAAAATATTTTATTAGTTTTCTTAGGATCTTTTTGTCCTTTTCTAACATAATAGTCACAATCTATCATATCCATATTTATATATTTTATTCCTTCAATCCTTTCCACAATTTTATTTTGTAAAAGGGTAAAGGAAATTTCCGACAGTTCCTTTACCCTTTTACAACATAAGAAAACATGTTCAGCCATTTCAGTTTCACCTCAATAATTACATACTCTTTCTTGTATTTTTATATTGCACATTGGCTTTTACAGGTAGTTTTTTATTGATAATCTCCAGAAAAATCTCTACATTCATAATACTTTTTATACCATTCAAATCTCACTTTTATGGCTTTCCTTTTCTCATTCTCTAGTTGCTTCAATGGATAAATACAATAATAGTTATTCATTATATTTACATACCATTCTTTCCTGTTTTTTTATGTTATTTACATTTATTCTTCATAATAAATTTGTCTTGATACTGTTTCATTTCCTCATTCAAATATCATTTCCATTGTTTCAAAGTACTTATCCTTTCCCATATTCTCTTGTACTTTTCTCCTTTTCTCTCAATATTACAGTTATCAAAGATCTATTAAATTATTTTAACCATGCCAATACCTTATATAACTTCAATGATGCTGCATATAAAACAACTGGATAAACTAATCCTTATGCTCCTTCCTCTTCCTTGACATATAACACCCCTCTTTTCACTCTGTTAAATATTGATCCCCATATAAATGAAAACACAACTGATATTACTTCTTTTTCTGTTTAAGATCATATGTATCTTAAACACACCCATCAAATATGAAATGTTCCTAATAAGATGGAATTAAACATGGTTTTAATTAACTATGAACTTATATGTCCTCCAGAACATACATATATTCCTTACTTTTTGTAATGCATTATCCCATTGGTGTACTCTGTACAAGTTAATCCCAATTTTTATACCTAATATCTCTATTACTTCTTTATTGAATACTTTCTACTTTATGTATTGCTCCTATCCAATTACTCTTCTCCTTATTTCTACACATACCAGTAGCCTATAAATATTTAATAAGTCATCCATTTTATATTTTAGTCATTAAAACTATATCATCTGCATAAGCAAACATCACTGTAAGTTGAATTATTTCTAAGGACCTATATCTTGCTGCTCTTAAAACAGTATTTTTTTTATTCACTACTGCATTCATGATCAAAACAAATAAAATACTACTTGCTGGACACCCCTGCCTTATACCACTATTTATAGCTATTTCTTATTAACCATCTATTTACTAGAACTTTAAGTTTGTTGTTTTCATATGCTGTAGCAAATATTTTTATTATTTTGTCAGTTATATTATATTGTCTCAATATATCCCACATTTCATGTTGTATCTTATCACATGCCTTACTCAAATAATCTGCCATAATTTTAACTTTAGAATTTCTATTTATTATATCATCTATAATTTCTCTCATTATCATCAGCCTTTCTTGACTTCCTTTCCCCTTTATTGCAAATATTGCTTCTTCAAGTAATTTATTAACTTTATTTTGTAATCTTTTCTCTATTATTTTCATAAATATTTATACTTTGCATTATTTAACACTATTGGTCTCCAGTTCCTTATATCTTCCTTTTCTCCTTTCTTCAATATCAATGTCATTGCACCAACACATATTTCTTTTTCTCCTATGCCTTTCTCCACCATTTATGTAATACTTCCAAAAATACTTCTTCTGCAAATCTGTCATATTTCATACATGTAATATTTAATCACATCCAATCCAATCCTGTAGCTGATTCAATATTTACTTCTTTAAACGTATCCTTTGTCTCTGCAGCAGTTATTTGTCTTTCTAACCCTTCATTGTCCTCCTTAATTTTTTACTCCACATTTTTGTTTTTCATCTATTTTCTATTTCTGAATGTTTTTCTATACATTATTTTATTACATCCATTATTTCTTGTTGTGTTTTAACATGTTCTCCTTTCTCATTTCTTAATTCTCTTATTTTCTTTTATTATCTTCCTTTCCCTTGTAAAAATACCATAGTTTAAACAACATTTTTGTATCTTCCTCTCCTTTTCAAAAAAACCTCTATTTCCTACTACTTTTTAAACATTGTTTGAATTAACTTTCTGTATTTTTGCTTCTCTTCTTTTCTTTTAAACCTTGCCATTCCAAAAACATTTTCTATATTTTTCTTTAAAAGTTATCCATCAACATGTCCAATCTTTATAAACTACTTTCATACCTATGCAATCTTTTCATAATTGATTAAACCCTTCTCTACCTTCCTTATTTAATTCTTTGTCATTTTATCTCTTAAAACATTTACCTATCTTTATATGTCCTTCTTTTGCATGGATTTTTACCTAGATTGCTAAATGATCCAGAAATCCTGCTACTTGCTTCACTTTCTGAAATTATAAAATAATCTATCTGTTTGTATATTATTTCTTTAATATGATTCATAAATTAGTACTAAGCTAACTGCTCTTGTGAGCCATTTTAAGCCTAGCCAATTCCCCCTGTGAGAATCAAGCCCTGTACCTTGTGTCTGTAAGGCAAACACCTTAACCATTATGCCAACTTCCCACCCCAATAAAGGCTACAACTCTTGTAGCTGAACCCAGGACCATGTGGACTTTAGCCCAACACTTAACATCTGTGGCCACTGGAGTCCACTGACAACTGTTTACTATCCCAAACATATAATTTACCACTTTTTATTATCTCTACCATTGTCGTAACATCACTTCCCCCTTTTCTTCTTCTTCTTAAGTCACAACTTTACCAATGCTAACTACAGCCTACTAAGTGATGGTATAAAAAGTTTCATTCCACCTGCAATCATAGATATCAATGATCACTATGCAGAAGCATACACAAATGCCACGTACAAACACTTGAATGACTGCATAAACTTTGTTGTATCTGACAGGATCCAAACCACATCTTCCCATAAAAGCAAGCCACAGGGGTGGACTTTAAGTATAAACAGATTATATAACAAGAGAAGAAACTGCTATCCAAAAGCAAGAGGGATATAACTCTGTATAGGAAGAATCCCCTCTTATTCCTAAACAAGAAAATCAGAACTCTTGTCTTCTAAAGCAAATTACAAAACTAAAATTGCATCCCTAGCCAAAGATAATCATAAAGCATTCTTTAAATATGTCCAAAGTCTAAACGGGAATGCCCAGTTATGTGCCAAACTGGTTGCAGATGGGATCACTCATACTACGCTGGAAGATATTTCCAACCTTCTAAATGACATATTCAGTGCAAACTTCACCCCCCATCCCCACCTACCATATCCCAAAGCATACCTGACACCAGCCCTCTGCCTAGTATCTCTAGAGAATAAGTCATCTCTCCAGGGTCTCAATGGGTCCAGATAATATCACAGTTTGTTTACTGAACAATCTAAAACAAGACCTAGCAAACCCAATCGGTATTCTCTTTCATCATAGCTTGAGAATGTCTATGTTCCTGCAGAATGGAAAACAGCAACAGTAATCCCCCTGTACAAAGGGGGGGACATCAACTGACCATGGAACTACAGACCCATAAGTCTAACCACTCTCATCTGCAAGACCATGGAAAGAATTATCATGGACCTTATCAACGAGGTCATAGGTGACCTCCAAACACTGGACCCAACCCAGTTTAGTTTTGTTAAAAGTAGATCATGCTTTTTAAACCTGGTGGACTTCTTTGACAATGTCACCAAAGCCATGGATGAAGGTAAGACAGTGCACACTGCCTATCTTGACCTTGCCAAGGCTTTCAACACAATCCCCCACTCTGGCATCATTGAGAAACTCTCCCAGATAGGGATTACTCTTACTTTACTAGATGAGTAGGCAATTGGTTCACCGATAGATCACTGTCAAAACTGGTGACTCCACCTCCACCAGTATACCCATCCCCAGTGGTCTGTGCTAGGCCCCCTACTGTTTGGCATCTATTTCTCAGAAGTCCAGGCCAAAGTAGACAGCCTTTGGCTCACCAAGTTCACTGTAAACTGGACACAATCATGGTGTGAGACTTGGAAACATAAGTTAATAGCAATATGAACTTTGTCCACCAAGTTTCCATAGTGGTAAGGAAAGCCTTCTTTGTTGGGTACCTCATAAGCAATGGTATAGCATCCAGGTCAAGGGATGTTATAACTCTACTGTACTCGATCCTCATCAAACCACTAATATAGTATAATGCACACTTTTGCATGTACATCACCAGACACCTGCAGCAGCTGGAGTAACCTCAGAGTTTCTCACTAAGAAAATACAAGGACTCATGGACAGGCTGAAAGCCCTGTCACTTTACTCTGTAACTTATAGGCTGCTGAGAGATGACATGTGTCTGGCCTATAGGGCAATCTCCAGTTGTGCCATAATGGAAATGCTGCTCATCTGCAAGTCAAATGCACAAGAGTCACTCTCTCTAGGGATCTCAGCCTAGCTTGTGACATTAACAGAACATGCTGGAGAGACAGATATTTCTCCCAGAAACTGCTGCTTCTCTGGAATAGACTTCATATTCATATAAAACAGAGCTCCTCACTGACCCAACTCAAATGGAACTTGGATAATTGAATGGGAGACCACAAATTCACCCCTGGGGTGGCACCCATGTCTTTTACGGACAGGGGTAGCTGGTGTTGATTACAGACCCACTGTCTTCATAAATTCATTCTGTGAAGTGCCCAAAAAGAACAAATGAGGATATTTGGAATTAACATGGCTAGGCTTGTAAAGGCTCTAGGGCCGCTAGCCTAGTAACCTCCTATGAAACTATGATTAATTAAAATCTACTGCTAATATTATCTTACTGTTCACACTAACATAATTTTATTTTTTTAAAACATAATCTCTCTCTTTTATTTGTGACACATGCATATACTGCAGTAACTCTATACACCTGCCTTTTCCGCCTTACATCTATCGCTTTTATTCTACCCAACATTACTAAAGTGCAATCCAAAATTTTTATTGATTGTCTACACAGTATTCCTAACCCAGAACATGTTTCTTTTCCAATGTTACAAATAATCTAACTTTCCCATAATCTTTCTACTTGTAACCTCTCCCCTTCTGTTAAAATCCTTGTATTTTCCAATATAATAATGCCCATTTCAAGCACTGAACACTAGTCTAAAAAAAAACTAATCTTTTAATATTCTTTATACTATTCACATTTAGATCGTCCTCTCCGTACCTCTGATCAACAACTCTTTGATGTCTATAAACCTAACAGAAACACTGGAAAACTACTTTACAAATATACTGTAACCCAAGCCTGGAACAAAATCCCCTTGTACATAAGAACCATCTCCCACCTGAAGCACTTCAAACAGGAGCTGAAACAATTCCTACTTAACACAAAGTCCTGCCCCTGTCATGACCCTACCTAATCCACCACACCCCTTTGTCTCCATTATCCTGTACACTAATTTTATACTCCTCCACCTCCTCTAAACACACTGTTTATTTCATTAGAACTCCACAAGCTAGGCTACTTCTTCACATGTAAATATGTATATATTTAGCTCTACTTCCACTATCATCTCCTCTTCTTTATAATTTAGGTTCATAGGTATGTACTAGGCTAACGGCCCTGGGGCCTTTACAAGCCTAGCCCATAGAAATGCCCTAGCATTGTGCTGCCCGTCGTTAGTTCCTAGTGCCTCTATCAAGCAGAACCACTGGAGTGATCCCCGTGGTGAACTTTCTATTTCCCATCAACTCATCAAGATTTTGCTTGAAGAGGGCTAGTGAGGTTCTCTGCTTGACATGTATGCGAAGTCTATTCCAGAGCATGGGTAGTCTCTAGGTTATGAACCTGTCCCTCCAGCATGTTCTGTTAATTGGGGTAATGAGGATGAGGTCTCTGTAGCGTGTGGTGTGGAGGGATTGGGATTTCTTTAGATGTAGCATTTCTAACACAGCTGGGTCAGACATGGCTTTGTAAGTCAAACAGAGATTGCCTCTTAGTAGATGATATCAGATAGAAAATAGCTGGAGTTTTTTGAGTCAGTCTGTGTAAGATGTGTTTAAGGCCTAGGATCTTCTTCGTGAGGTACTTTTGTGGCCTCTCCAGCTATTGCAAGTGTCTAGTGAGGTACATGCCAAATGGGGCATTATACTCTATGATTGGTCTAATGAAGGAAGAGTAGAGAGAAATGATGATCTCTTTCTTCCTGGATGCAAAACCCTTGGTAATGAGATGTGCCACATAGAAGGACTTTCTGGCCACAGTGGCAATGGGGTGGTCGAGATTGCTGTCAACCTGTGTCCCCAGATCTCTTATAATGCCTTCAGTGTTCAATGGGCTCCCATCAATGTGGTAATTAGTGGGAACTGAGTTTTTTCCAAAGGGAATGACTATGAATTTTCTTGTCATTAAGCTTAAGACATCAGTCATTGGTCTCAGTGAGGCCTTTCTGTAGGATATCTGCATCACTTGGGGAGTTAATAATGGCTCCCAGCTTGCAGTCATCTGTGAATTTGGTCAGCCAGAGTCCCTCCATGTTGGCCTGGACTTTTGAGAAGTAGATGCCAAACAGGAGAGAACCCAGGACTGATCCTGTGGGACTCTATTTGTGACTGGTCAGCAGTCTGACTTTGCGTCCACTACTTTTACAAAGTGGGTTCTATCTGTGAGCTAATTTATAACCCACCTAACAATATAGGGGTGTATGCCTAGTTTGCTGAGTTTATCAATAATTCCTGAGTGAGGAATGGTATCAAAGGCCTTGGCCAGATCAAGGTAGGTTGTATGAACTGCCTTACTTTCATCCACTGCTCTGGTGACTGACTCAAAGAAGTCAACCAGGTTGAGCAGGCATGATCTACCTTTCACAAAACCAAATTGCATGGGATCTAGAGTTTGGAGATTTCCTATATCCTTATTAATTAGGTCCATGATGATGCACTCCACAGCCTTACATATCAGACTCATCAGGCTAATGGGGCGATAATTTCCAGGATCTATAGTCACTCCTCCTTTATGGAGAGGGATGACTGTAGCAGTGCACCATTCAGTAGGCACAAAGCCTGAGGTGAGGCTGTAAGTGAACAGAGCACACAGATGTGGTGCCAGTTCACTTTGTAATTCATGTAGAACACAGCCAGGGATATTGTCGGGTCCCATGGAAGCTGTATTATTGGCCTTAGACAATGCAGCTTTAACCTGTGCTGCAGTAATGTTGGGTGCCAGTCGTTCTTCTGGTATTGAGATTGGTCATTTAGGGGGGAAAAGAGGGGTAAAGTTGGCACTGAATCTGTGAGCCAGTATGTTGGCAATATCTGTTGGCTCAGTATAGGAGGTACCATTGGGCAGTAACTCAGAGCAAATCTGAGTATTGCCATGGAGATTCTTGATATAACTATAGAAAGCTTTGTGGTTGTTTTTAGTGTCTGGTGCAGTTGTACCTTCATAGCTGGCTTTGGATGTTTTGATGAGGGATCTCAACTTTTTGTTGAGGCTAATAAGAGAATTTTTCCAGTCTTGGGAATTCATCTTTTTCTGCAACAGTTTCTTCCTTCTGTTGTAGAGTTTATTAATGGCAGGGGACCACCAGACTGGCATCCTTTTTTTGGAGGAGAGCATCTTGGTTTTGTTGGGTATGGCTAGTTCCATGCATTTCTGTACGTGTTTCTACAGTGCATTGGTGTATGATTTGGCATTCATCTATTTTCCATTGGCATGGGTGCCGAAAAATTAGCCACCTCTGTTTTTAGGAGTCCAAGGTCAGCTTTGGAGAAGTTTTTCACGGTGATTACCTTTGCGGGGGGTGTGGGTGAGATGTGGATTTCCATGGTGATTAGTTTCTGGTCAGATCTAACCAGGGGGGAGTTGACTATTGGTGTAGAGCAACAGTTGCCCATGTTAGTAATAACCAGGTCAAGGATGTTGCATCCTCTAGCAGGGGTAAGAATGATCTGGTCCAGGACATTGGAAATGATGAATTCCAGGAAGCGTTGGGTCAGTGCATTGGTCCGTGAGTAGTTTTCCCAGCTGATGGAGGGGTAGTTGAAGTCACCTAGTATGAGAGTGCTGGGTTGGATCTTAATAGTTTCCCAGGTGCTTAGGAATGTGGAGTTAAAGTCTTGGGACATGGTTGGGGACCTATAGCAGGATACGACCTGAATCGCCATCTTAGCCAATGTTAGTTGTATCTGGAATATCTCACATGCGTTATGCTGGGCTACTAGTCTGGAGGTTTGCATATCCTTTATGAATATAGAGACACCCCTACCTTTGGAGCTTTGGTCCATGTTCTCGGGCTAAAAGGTGTGGAATGAGTTATAGCCTGGTAGTGCAGGGGTGCTTTCTTCTGCCTTAAACCATGTCTCCATTACAGCACAAATGTCAATGCTCTCCATTTTGAGGAGTGCTTTGAGCTTGTGCATCTTGAGATTTAGACTTCTAGCATTGAGTAGTATGACCCTCAGATTGCATTTACTTATAGCTGTTATGGTGGTAGTTTGGTCTTTGGAACACCACCTAAAAAAAGCACAATAGGGCTGGCAAGAGCCTTAGCCAGTACCCGAAAATCCAGGTGTGACAGATGCAGGCCATCTCTGGCAAAGCATTGAGGTCTGTCGATCATGTCATCCCAAACATACAGATACTGGATCCCCTTAGATTGACACCAGAAACTTAGCCAACTGTTGAAGTCACTCATTTTCTTATTGTACTGCGGTGTCATTCTGGGCGATGGTAGGATGCTGCTCAGGGCTAGGGTCATACCTGCCTGGGCCACATAATCTGAGAGCTCCACCACGTCTCTTTTCATGTAGTCCAAGAGGTGCATCTCAGATCATTCACACCCACATGGACAATGACAGAGTCATACTTGTACTTGTTGTGGAGTGACCTGAGTGCATGTGTTATGTGTCGGATTCTGGCACCTGATAGACATCTGACTGTTACCTTCGCCTTATTCAAGCTAGTGAGTGGACATCAGTGTGCCTTACTATTGAGTCACCTATGATTATTGTATTGGGCAAGCTGTTTTACCTTAGGGGTGTAGGTTGACAGGCACACTGTGTAGGTGAGCTATGCATTTTGTGGTTTGTGCTGTGTTGTGGTGGTTGAGTGCGTTTCTGCCTTGGAGGTCTCTGCTGTTTGGGTAGACTTCTATTGAAAGCCTCCATGAAGGTGGATGTGTGGTTTGTGTTTTTATGTGAGGGCTGTGATGGTGGGTGTTCAGGAGGGCTGGGTGTTCCCTGTGGTGTGGTGCAGGTGTTGACCTTCTCTTCTAGCTCAGCTATTCCGGTCTTGGCTGGAGAGTGCATGGCTTCCAATTTGGAGATATAGGCGCATCTCTCACAAGTCTGAGTGCTGGGAGGTAAGAGGAGAGGGCTGTCTTTGTACATGAGGCAGTTGCTACACTGCCTCAGAATGCCAAAGTTCACCAGGTTAATAGGAGAAAGCACAGGAAACTGACCTTTAAACATGCCAGGAGGTATGGTCATCACGACTAAGTGCTGGAGCTGTTTCCTTATAGGATGTCTAGTGCTGATAGCACTTATGTGTGCTACAATAATTGCTACAAAAAGCCTGATGAAGTGCTGACAAATAAGCTAATTAAGGTGCAAGAGAGAAGAGAAAGTTGAAAGGGATAGAAAAAACTGCCCAAATGGCCAAACTACAATTTCAGAGCCAGAAACCACTTCTCTTGTGGTAAATAGGCTACCTAGTGCTTACCACTCCCACTGATAAGTTGGAAGGCTTCCCTCTAACACAGTGGGGTCTAGGGAACTCAGAAACTTACAAAACAGTCCTGGATACAGCAAATTTGTATCTGGACTACTCTATTTTTATTTATTTATTTATTTTACATTTGTTGACCGGGATAGTCCGACTGGATGCATGTCCATTTTCAGCGGAGGCCCGGGAAGAAAAGCTCCAAGGGTAAGCAGATACAGCATTACATAATACCAGCATTACATATTACAAACAGATTATTTACAGAGATTACATAAGTAAGCAAGTTAAACAAGTTCCACAGGTTAAAGTTAGTCCTGAGCACAAGTCAGGATTAAATTAAATTATACAGTAAACTGGTTAACAGATTTTTACACATTCGAGTTAGCCAGGCTTGATACATTGACATAGCCAGTTAAGTGACAAATGTTGTTTGAGTCTAGTTTTAAATTGACCTAAGGTGGAAAGTAAGGTAATATCAGCTGGAAGTGAGTTCCAGGATCTACTTACAGAGTTTGCAAAGAGAGAATCACCGGCTGTGTTATTAATTTTGCTAGTCTGAATTAGTAGTTTGTTAGAGGATCGAAGCGGTCTAGGATTGTTATAGGGGGTGGTAATATTTTTAAGTGCAGAAGTATTGTCCGGATTATAGAGGATTTTATAGGCCATAATCAGTTGGTTATACTGGATTAGGCTAGGTAGTTCAAGCCAACCAAGCTGATTTAGATTGATGCAATGATGTGTCCTAAAAGGCAGCCCAGTGCAAACCTGGCAATGTGGTTGTAGCAAATTGAGAGTTTGTTAAGGACAGTCTTGTTCAAATTCGAGAGTAGAGGGGATGCATACAGAAGGGTTGAAAGAAGGTGAGAGCGAGCTATGGCAATTTTAGCTGGAGGGATTAGGAAGGCTTTTATTCTGTAAAGTGACCCTAGTTTTTTATTGATGGTTTTGATAGTTTGGCTAACATGTAGGTCAAATTTGAGATTATTGTCTATGATGACACCTAATAGTTTTGTAGATGGGTCAGGGGAGATTATTGTGCCATCATTTGATTTTATGGTAAAGGTGAAAGCGGTAGACCTACGTGTTGGTGAAAATAACAGCATTTTAGTTTTTTTGGAATTTAGGATCAGACGATGTTCAGAAAGCCAGTTTTCTATTGTATTAAAGGTGGTCTGGGTAGCTGACCATAACTCTACTGGAGATGTGGCTGAGCAAATCAGAGTAGAGTCTTCAGCATATTGGATACAGCTGACTTTTGGGATGACAGTATAAAGGTCGTTAATGAAGATAGAGAACAGCAAGGGCCCTAGTATAGAGCCTTGTGGTACTCCAAGGGTGTTAGGTAGAGGGTTAGAGAGTTTGTTCTGCCAGAGGACAGCCTGCTGTCGACCATTCAGGTAGGATTGAAACCATTGGAGGGCTCCAGTATCTAGACAGAATGTTTGCAGGGTGTGGATTAAAAGTTGGTGATCAACCATATCGAATGCCTTGGAAAGATCCAAAAAGAGGGCAGAGGATATATAATTATTGTTGCGATTATGGTTTATGGTGTTAGTAAAGCCTAGGAGGGCTGAAGTAGTGCTGTGATGAGGATGGAAGCAATGCTGAGTGTCTGCCATAAGGCGATTTTGGATTAGGTGGTGCATGAATTGTCTATGAATACATTTTTCCATAATCTTTGCAAGTGGAGAGAGTATAGCTATTGGCCTATAATTGGAGAATTCAGTAGAGCTGCCTCCTTTGTGAAGTGGGATTACATAGGATATTTTCCAGATGGTGGGAATTTTAGCTTCTACTATGGTTCGATTGATTAGTATTGAGACGGGGTAAGCAATAGCATCAGCTGATTTTTGTAGGTACTCGGCAGGGAGTTGATCAGCAGAAAGTGTAGTGGGTTTTAATTTTTTGATCAAGGTACGGATAAGTGAAGTGGCGACCGGTTGGAAGCTGAATGCAAGTAGGTTTCTAGGGGTGCTACTTTCAGGACCAGGGGAGCTAGGAGGTAGTTGGCTAGCTAGGGCTTGAATTGTCTCAGTAAAGAATTGGTTAAAACTATCAGAAACATCTTCAGGGGTTTTATCAATAGTAGCAGCAGGGATTGGGGTTGAAGTTTGTCTAGGATGTAGTAGATTATTTAAACCTGCCCAAAACTTCTGAGGGTTATTTTGATTTACTGTCTGTAAATTACAGTAGTATTGTTTTTTGTCTTGTAAAATTGTAGTACAATCTCTAGTAACAGGAAAGGTAGAAAACAAGCTTATAACTTTCTTTTTCAGAAAAATCAGTTAACTTACAGCTGGAATACATCAAAAAGGGTTTAAAACCATGCAGCTGAAGCTCTAGATACTGCAGACCTGTACTGAGACTATGCTACACAATTTTAAAGGTTAAGAACTCAGTAAGAAAAAACTCACAGTGAAGCACAGATTAATCACTTATAGTCAAACGAACAGCACTTGCAGTATGAAAAAATACAGTTAAACAGCAATGAAATGTAGTAAAATGCAGTTAAAAATGAATGCATTGCAGTCAATAGCAATGAAATATAGTTAATCAGTAGATTGCTTTGAAAGAATAGCTCACAAATCACAACAGTAACAGCACTAATAAAGCAGCAGTTCAGTAGAACACTGTCATCAATTTAGTGAGGCTACCAACAAGCAGTAATACATATGGCAAACAGCAAAATGAAGTAGAAGAGGTACATTTTTTTAATAGTAAGTGAAGAGACAGAAAATAATGAGATAATTCATTTTTCAGCAGCTAAAGAGGTGGGCCTTTGTTAGGTTCTTCCTATAAACAGTAGAATGAGCTGATGTAATGTGACTGGGGGGAGTGTCCAGTATAAACTTTATACCAGAGGCAGGCAACTCAAAGCCACCAAGACTTAAGACCACCACAACAACTGGGCAGGTAGGTGGGAAAAACAATTGTACAGATTGCAGAGATATGTATTAAACAGAAGTGCAGAAGACAATAGAAAATAAACACTTATATTTTACAAATATCACAGCAGGGCAGTAGGCCAGTCTCTTTGCAGCTTAGAACAGCTTGAGCAAACAAGTATATCTGATTTAAAACACTGGCTATTACAGGCATAGAATCAGAAACCAGCCCAATTATCCAATCAAAAAAACAGTTTTGCAGTAATGCCCTTAGCTAGATTAAACCAGCCTGATTTAGTTTCTCTCACAAATAAAACAGCTAGTCCTCTCTAGACAAAGATTTCACTGCAAGCTGAAAGGGTCACTACAGTAATTAGTACTCAGCTCTATCACACAACAAAAAAGGAGACTAAAAACAGTTGCACTGATTGCAAAAACAGTTGAACAGATTACAGAGATATGCATTAAACAGAAGTGCAGAAGACAATTGAAAATAAACACTTATCTTTTTCAAATATCACAGCAGGGTAGTAGGCCATTCTCTCTGCAGCTTAGAACAGCTTGAGCAAACAAGTATATCAGATTTAAAATACTGGCTATTAAAGGCAGAGAAACAGAAAACAGCCCAATTATCCAATCAAAAACAGTTTTGCAGGAATGCCCTTAGCTAGATTAAACCAGTCTGATTTACTTTCTCTCACAAAGAAAACAGCTAGCCCTCTCTAGACAAAGATTTCACTGCAAGCTGAAAGGGGTCACTACAGTAACAGATACTCAGCTCTATCACACAACAAAAAGGAGACTAAAAACAGCTGCAATGATTGCAAAAACAGTTGTACAGATTATAGAGATATGTATTAAACAGAAATTCAGAAGACAATTGAAAATAAGCACTTATCTTTTTCAAATATCACAGGAGGGCAGGAGGCCAGTCTTTCTGCAGCTTAGAACAGCTTTAGCTCAACTTTAAGACCTTCTCTTAAGATATATCATATATTAACTCTGCTTTTCTTTTCTCTTCCTCTCTTATCAAATAACATTCTTTCGTGTTAAAAATGTATTAATCACATCAGGTTTTTTCATATTTTGTCTGTACTCTTAAATATTTTTGGGTATATTTTACTACTTTTGATCTGTATAACTCTAGAGCATTTCTTCTCAGGTCTCCACTGAAAATAGGCTGCTGGTTCAGTTGGACTAACCCAGTTAACAAATGCCAAATAAATAAATAAATAAACAAATAAATTTATAGCTAACAATTTCAACTTTTTTATTTTATTATGTATTTCATTTCTTTCTATCCTTAACCTTTTTATTTTCTCTCATACCTATATTCATTAATTTCTGTTTTCAATCTTTTACCCTTTTCTCAATAGTATTCTTTCCTTCCTTAATCACACTCCAGTTCATATCTTCTTCTTCACTTGACTCACCAGTTTCTCCCTCCCTTTCTTTTTGTTCCCTTTAATATGTTACATTTTATTCATCTTTATTTTCTTCTACCATTGTTGTTGTTCTTTTCTTTTTACTACTTTTATATTTTTATTCCCTTGTTCTTGCTCATATCTAAAAGCATTTTCCTCTTCATTTTCTATATGTTCATTACACTCCATCCATAAATGCATAGGATGCAATTTCACATTTTCTATATTTCTTTTCACATTTTTTTTGCTTCATCATGTCCCAATTTACCACAAATAAAGCATTTTGTTTCATCACAATTACCAATTAAATTATCATTTGTAATACAAAATAAACTTGTTTTTGGTTGTCCCTAATATTTCACAGTACCCCTATTTCCATTAACATTTACCATACTCAGAATATATAAAATTCTTTCATAGGTTCATAGGTTCGTACTAGGCTATCTGCCCTAAGGCATTTATAAGCCTAGCCAGAGTGTATGTGGCTTACACCACCCCTTAGGATGAGAATACTACGCCCTTTTAGGGTTTAGTTTACTATGCCTCTGTCTAGTAGTGACACAGAGATGACCCCCGGGGTAAACCTACGATCTCCCATCCACTCGTCGAGATTTCTCTTGAATAGAGTCAGTGAGGGGCTCTGCCTAACATGGACTGGGATTCTGTTCCAGAGTGTAGGGAGCCTCTGGGTTATGAATCTGTCCCTCCAGCACGTCCTATTTATTTCTGTGTTGAGGTTTAAGTCACTTGTTCTCGTGGCTCTGATGGATTTGGATTTTCTGAGGTGGAGCATGTCCATTAATTCAGGATTGGACATGGCCTTGTACGTCAGGCACAGATCACCTCTGAGTAGGCGGTATGCGACTGAATAGAGCTGGAGTTTTTTCAGTCGGGCAGCATAGTCCAGTTTCAGAGTTGCTGATCCCTGGGCTTTGTTTTTAGTTCCTGTTACTGATCCATTGCCTTATTAGGAAGGAGGGAAGTTTCTTTGCTTACAAGTGGGAGTGGGAAGCACTGAGCAGCCTTTTTGTCGGATTTGGTGAAGTTTCAGCCAGAAACTAGTAGTCCATTGGTCGTTTTGGGCCATTTCCTAGCTCCTTTCAGCCCCCTGCTATAAAACACGCTAAACGCGCGTTTTCCAGCTTGTACCAACTCAGCACAGATCCTCGTGGTGGCCTGCAGAGTGATCCAAGCAGCAGAGAGCTAAAAGAGTGACTTTCTACCAGATATAAGTATTTTTGTGGCTTTCCCACTGTTATTAAGCTAGCGACTGCATTTCGCCTGTTTTACTGCTACTTTAAGTGATTTCTGCATTTTACACTGTTTATTGCACTTTAAGTTACTAATTGTTGCAAATTGTTTCTGTAGGCTACACACTAAAGTGCGCTAGCCGATTTACAGCATTTATAGCATTTACTGTCTGTTTTTTCCTTATCTCTGTAATAAAACAAAAAATCTCTTGTTTTCCTGCCTTACTGAACTAGAGTAGTCCAGTTTCAGAGTTGCTGATCCCTGGGCTTTGTTTTTAGTTCCTGTTACTGATCCATTGCCTTATTAGGAAGGAGGGAAGTTTCTTTGCTTACCAGTGGGAGTGGGAAGCACTGAGCGGCCTTTTTGTCCGATTTGGTGAAGTTTCAGCCAGAAACTAGTAGTCCATTGGTCGTTTTGGGCCAATTCCTAGCTCCCTTCAGCCCCTTGCTATAAAACACGCTAAATGCGCGTTAGCGCGATTTAGCACGGAGTTGCCACTGTTGCACACAAGAGCAGCGGCGGTTAAATAAAGGTTAAACTATTCGGGCCATCTAAATTCCACTCTTCAAATTTTCCCTTAGAACTACCTTCCTCGAGCTGTACTGCTGATCTAACCAGCAAATCCTATAACTGAAAAGTTCATCTCTACTTGATTCCCAAGTAGACTATTCTCTATCTGTAAAGCCTAGCACTTACTCCTACAGTACTTGCACCTTGATAAAGCACTCTTATTATAGATAGTACCCCACCAGCCTAAAACCCACTTCCCCCGGAGTCCATTGAAAGTCTCTTTATCTACTGCTTCTAGTATGTCGAGGGATCAGTTGCTAGTGTCCTCTCCAGCTCAACTGGTGAACCTGGGAATATTGAGGCAATGTTACAATTGCCTCATGTACACAGACAATCCTCTCCTTCTCCCACAAAACACAAATACATGCGAGAGATGCAACTATACGGCCAAACTGGAGGCTGAGCTCTCTCAACATAGGACTGGCAAGACCAGACAGGAGGAGAAGGTAACCACACACAATACATACCCAGTCACACATGGTACCATCACAACTTCAAATCATACACATACCCACACAAAGACATACTCGGAGGCTCTGATCAAAAATTTACCAAAACAGCAGAGGCCACCAAAGCAGACACCCAAACAACTACCACCTCACGACCCAACACATGCAACACATAGACCACACAGTCAGAGTTTCAAACAGTCACAGCCCTTAAGGCCAAACAAAATGCCAGACACACTTGTCATTGGTGATTCCATAGTCAGACACACTGGCGTCCGCTCACCAGACTGAGTAAGGAGAAGGTCACAGTAAGCTGCCTGTTGGGCGCTAGAATCCGCCACATAACGCAAGCACTCAGGTCTCTCAACAGCAGGTACAAGTACGACTCAGTCATTGTCCACGCTGGTGTCAATGACCTGAGACATACCTCCTTGGACTACATGAAAAGGGACATCGAGGAGCTCTCTGATTATGTAGCCAAGGCAGGTATGACTCTGACCTTGAGCAGTATCCTACCTTCACCTAGAATGATGCCACAATACAGTGATAAGATGATCAGCTTTAATAATTGGCTTAAATTCTGGTGTCATTCAAAGGGGATCCAATGTCTGTCTGCCTGGAATGACATGCCGGATAAGCCATGCTGCTTCGCAAGGGACGGCTTGCACCTGTCACCCCTGGGCTTCCAGATATTGGCAAAGGCTCTTGCCACCCCCATAGTGCCTTTTTTAGGCAAGGCTCAAATTCTAAACCTACCACCCTAGAACACCAAAAAGGAAAAAAACTAAGGGTAATGCTGCTCAATGCCAGAAGTCTCAATCTCAAGATGCACGCACTCGAGGCCCTTATGGAGAACATCGATGTCTGTGCTGTGACAGAAACCTGGTTCAAGGCTCCTGAGAGCACCCCAGCACTAACAGGTTTCACCTCATATCATGCGTTCCGGCCCCAAAATCCGGACAACACCAAGAAAGGAGGGGGGGGTGTCCATATTCATAAAGGACACCCACACCTCAAGGTTGGTGGCAATGCACGATGCATCGGAGACCATCCAGGTGCAATTAACCATAGGCAAGACTGCTCTGCAATTTGTAGCATGTTACAGGCCACCCTCTCAAACTCAGGAACCTCACATGGCCTTCCTGAAAACATTGGAGGATAAATGTATCTCCAAACACCATCATACTAGGTGACTTCAACTACCCTAATATAGACTGGGAACACTACTCAAGCCCGAACACTCTAACCCAAAGATTCCTGGAGTTCATAAACTCAAATGCCATGGAACAACTAGTCACCATCCCCACAAGAGGAGAAAACATACTTGATCTCATCATCACGAACATGGGATCAAAATGTTCAACACCAGAAGTATACCCCTCACTGGTGAGATCAGATCATAAACTAATCTCGCTGGAGGTCCTCATCCCGCCCCCACCTGAAACAAAAAAGACCACAGTGAAAAACTTCTCAAAAGCCGATTTCACACTTCTAAAAACTAGTGTGGTCTCCTTTAAGGCCCCTGAGCCAGTGGTAAACATTACTCAAACTGCTGAATCACTTACAAATGCCTTCTACCAGCACCTACAGGACTGCATGGATCAGGCAATCCCAAAGAAAACTAAGACTCTCTGTACCAAAGGCAAGCGTCCAGTCTGGTGGACCCCAGCCATAAACAAGCTCTACAACAAAAGGAGGAAGCTACTACAAGATAGAGCAAAATCCTTGAAAGGTAAGACACCTTTGATCATTATAAGTAAAAACTAAGAGCTCTCATAAAATCATCCAAGGCAAATTTTGAGAGAAAAATCGCCAAGGACTCTAAAGACAATCATAAGGCCTTCTTTAGCTATGTTAGAAGCCTAGGAGGAAACTCCCAGATATGCTCAGAATTAGTTCAAAATGATGTGAAAATTACTGAACCTACACACATTGCCAACATACTGGCTGACAGGTTCAGTGCAAACTTCTCCCCTCCCCAAAAGGAGAGATATCTATTCCAGAGGATTGTAGCCCCCAAACATCTCCAACGCCCAGGTGAGAACTGCCCTCACTAAGGCAAAAACACAGCATCCATGGGACGGATGGTGTCCCCGGCTGTGTGCTTCACGAACTCAACGAGGAATTAAACCCACAGTTAGGACAGCTGTTTAATCTTAGCCTCACCTCAGGATACGTACCAAGGAGTGGCGCCGGCGACTGTGGTCCCACTTCATAAGGCGGTGCCTCCACAGACCCTGGAAATTACCGCCCATTAGCTTGACAAGCCTTATCTGCAAAGCCATGGAGAGGATCATAATGGAACTCATAAATAAAGACATAGGAACTTGCAGACTTTGGATCCAACCCAGTTTGGCTTTGTCAAAGGCAGATCCTGCCTCTTACACTTGGTTGACTTTTTCGAGACAGTCACCAAGGCCATTGATGAGGAAAGGCAGTCCATACAGCCTACCTCGACCTGGCAAAGGCCTTCGACACAATACCCCACTCAGGTATCATCGAAAAACTCATCAGCTTGAATGTAAACCCATACATCACAAGATGGGTTGCAAACTGGCTAAGTGACAGAACCCACAGGGTCAGAGTTGCTGGAGCCATGTCAGACTCAAAGCCTGTCACAAGTGGTGTCCCACAGGGCTCAGTCCTGGGTCCACTCTTGTTCAACATCTACTTTTCTGAAGTACAAGCAAACACAGGAGGGTTATGGCTGACAAAGTTTGCAGATGACTGCAAACTGGCCATAGTCGAAAACACATCTGACACAGATATCCTCCAGAAGGGCCTCACAGAAATGGATAACTGGTGCCAGAGCCATGGCCTGAAGTTAAACACCAAAAAATGCATAGTCATACCCTTCGGGAAAAACAAGGTTACCCCTAGCTACCATATAGGTGGCAATCCACTGAGCACAGAAAAAGTCATCAGGGATCTGGGGACCCAGGTTGACAGTAGCCTTTCGTTTGACACTCATGTTGCTAAAGTAGTTAGGAAAACCTTCTATATCGCCCACCTGATCATGAAGGGATTCACATCTAGATCAAGGGAGGTCATCGTCCCCCTGTACTCATCACTCATTAGACCTATGATTGAGTACAATGCCACGTTCGGAATGTATCTGACCAGACACCTGCTGCAGCTTGAAAGGCCCCAAAAGTTCCTCACCAAAAGGATAAAGGGTCTCAAAAATATGTCTTATGCTGCCCGACTGAAAGAACTCCAGCTCTATTCAGTCTCATACCGCTTGCTCAGAGGTGACCTGTGCCTGACATATAAGGCCATGTCAAACCCAGATTTGATGAATATGCTTCACCTCAAAAAATCTAGATTCCTCAGAACCACAAGGGCGGGAGACTTAAACCTTGACACGGTTATAAATAGAACGTGCTGGAGGGACAGATTCATCACCCAGAGACTCCCTATGCTGTGGAACAAAATCCCGGTACATGTGAGGCAGAGCACCTCGCTGGCCTTGTTCAAGAGGAATCTTGACCAATGGATGGGAGATTGCAGATATACCCCAGGGATTACTTCAGTGTCACTGCTTGACAGAGGCACAGCAAAATGATAAGCATAGTTTTTATTCAAACTAAAGGGGTGGCGAAAGCCACATAACTATGGGCTAGGCTTATAAATGCCCTTGGGCAGATAGCCTAGTATGAACCTATGAACCTATATGACATATGTTTAAGACCCTTTATCGTCTTGGTGAGGAACTTTTGGGGTCTTTCCAACTGCTGCAGGTGTCGGGTGAGATACATCCCAAATGGGGCATTGTACTCAATCATTGGCCTGATAAGAGAAGAGTACAGGGGCACAATGACCTCTCTTGATCTAGATGTGAAACCCTTCATGATAAGGTGGGTAATATAGAAGGTCTTCCTAACCACTTTGGCAATGTGAGTGTCAAATGAGAGGTTACTGTCAACCTGGGTCCCTAGGTCCCTGATTACCTCTTCCGTATTTAATGGATTACCGCCTATGTGGTAATTTGTCGGTACCTTGTTTTTCCCAAAGGGTATGACTATACATTTTTTGGCGTTCAGCTTAAGGCCATGGCTCTGGCACCAATTATCCATTTCTATGAGGCCTTTCTGAAGGATGTTTGTGTCCGCTGGAGTATCAATTATGGCGCCCAGTTTGCATTTATCTGTGAACTTTGTCTGCCACAATCCTCCTATGTTTGCCTGGACCTCGGAAAAATAAATGCTGAACAAGAGGGGTCCCATGACTGAGCCCTGTGGGACACCGCTTGTGACTGGCTTAGAGTCTGACATAGCTCCAGCAACTCTGACCCTGTGGGTTCTGTCCTTGAGCCAGTTTGCAACCCATCTTGTGACATATGGGTTTACATTTAAGCTGGTGAGTTTGTCTATGATGCCCGAGTGAGGTATTGTGTCAAAGGCTTTTGCAAGGTCAAGGTAGGCTGTGTGAACTGCCTTACCCTCATCAATGGCCTTAGTGACTGTTTCAAAAAAGTCGACCAAGTTCAAAAGGCAGGATCTGCCCTTGACAAAGCCAAATTGGGTAGGCTCCAATGTCTGTAGGTCCCCAATGTCTTTGTTTATGAGTTCCATAATGATCCTCTCCATAGCTTTGCAGACCAGGCTCGTCAAGCTTATGGGGCGGTAATTTCCAGGGTCCATAGAAGCACCGCCTTTGTGAAGTGGGACCACTGTTGCTGTACGCCACTCTTTGAGTACGTATCCTGTAGTAAGGCTAAGATTAAACAGCAGCCTTATGTGTGGGTTTAGTTCCTCTTGGAGTTCATGTAGCACACAGTCCGGGACACCATACGGTCCCATTGATGCTGTGTTTTTGGCTTTAGAGAGGGCGGCTCTCACCTGGGCATCTGAGATGTTAGGGAGGCTACACTCTGCTGGGATAGTTATTTCTCCTTTTGGGGGGGGAGGAGAAATTTGCACTGAACCTGTCTGCCAGAATGTTGGCAATGTCAGTGGGTTCAGTGTATTTTGTGTCATTTTGGACTAACTCTGAGCATATCTGGGAGTTTCCACCCAGGTTTCTAACATAGCTAAAGAAGGCCTTGTAATTGTCTTTTGTGTCTTTTGCGATTTTTCTCTCAAAGTTGGCCTTGGATGATTTTATGAGTGATCGTAGTTTTTTGCTAGTACTGATCAGAGGCGCCTTCCCTTTTAGGGATTTTGCTCTGTCATGTAGTAGCTTCCTCCTCCTGTTGTAAAGTTTGTTTATGGCTGGGGTCCACCAGACTGGGCGCCTGCCTTTGGGGGAATGGGTCTTGGTTTTATTTGGGATTGCATGATCCATGCATTCTTGAAGGTGCCCATAGAAGGCATTTGCAAAGGATTCAGCAGTGTGTGTTGTGGTTTCCACTGGCCCAGGGGCCTTGAAGGATACCACTTCAGTCTTAAGAAGTGTGAAGTTTGCTTTTGAGAAGTTCTTCACTGTGGTCTTTTGTGCAGGGGTGGGGCGGTTGTGGATTTCCAGTGAGATTAATTTATGGTCTGATCTTACCAAAGAGGGATATACTTCCGGTGTGGAGCATTTTGTCCCCATGTTTGTGATGATCAGGTCTAGTATATTGTCTCCTCTTGTGGGAATGGTGACTAGTTGTTCCATTGCATTTGAGTTTATGAATTCTAGGAACCTTTGGGCTAGGGTGTTGGGGCTTGAGTAATGTTCCCAGTCTATGTTTGGGTAGTTGAAGTCTCCCAAAATGATGGTATTTGGAGAGACATTCATACTCTCCAGTGTCTTCAGGAAGGCTGTGTGGGGTTCCTGAGTTTGAGAGGGTGGTCTGTAGCATGCTACAAACTGTAAGGCAGTTTTGCCTATGGTTAGTTGCACCTGGATAGTCTCCGATGCTTCGTGCGTTGCCACTAACCTGGAGGTGTGGGTATCTTTGAAGAAAATGGATACTCCCCCTCCTTTTGTGGTTCGGTCCAAGTTTTGGGGCCGGAAAGCATGCTATGAGGTAAAACCTGAGAGTGCTGGGGTGCTCTCAGGAGCCTTGAACCAGGTTTCAGTCACTGCACAGACATCGATGTTCTCCATACTGAGGAGGGCTTCGAGGGCGTGCATCTTGAGGTTTAGACTTCTGGCATTGAGCAGCATTACCCTTAGTTTTTTTCCACTTGTGTTTTCTAGGGAGGTAGGTTTGTCATTTCAGCCTTGCATAAAAAAGGCACTATGGGGGTGGCAAGAGCCTTGGCCAATATCCGGAAGCCAAGGGGTGACAGGTGCAAGCCATCCCTTGCGAAGCAGCGTGGCTTGTCAAGCATGTAATCCCAAGCAGACAGACATTGGATCCCCTTAGAATGACACCAGTAATTAAGCCAATTGTTAAAACTTTTAGTTATGTACTTACCATAACTTTAGATGTTTGGGATCCATCTCGCCTACATTCTGTACTGATGGGCTCGGAGCCGATCCCTCGGCTCCGACTCGGCACGCTATGCTATAGAGCGAGGCCTCTTATTGGCTGAGCTATTTCTTATCCCAGGATGCACCACCACTAATCCCCCAGATCTTGTTTGTCCGCATTCATGCACACATGCACAACTTGTTTATATAACATTGTTAGATGTTTCAAGATGAAACAACAGGATTCGGACCTTCTGATATCCTCTGATCTCCAAGGAAGGGGGAAGGAGGGTGGGTTATTAGGAATGTAGGCGAGCTGGATCCCAAACATCTAAAGTTATGGTAAGTACATAACTAAAAGATGTTATGTGATCCTATCTCGCCTACATTCTGTACTGATGGGACAGCGTCCCTAGCACCTAAATCCCGGGTGGCTCATTGGAAAACACTCCTGAGCACTGTGGAACCAAATGAAGCTCGCCCTCTAGATGCCACATCCAATTTGTAGTGGGAAATGAAAGTGTGTGGGAAGACCATGTAGCCGCAGCACAAATGTCACTAATGGCAAGCTTAGAATGAAATGCTATTGAAGTAGCCATAGCCCTTGTAGAATGAGCTTTGACAGAGGTGGTAAGCTCTTTGTTAGAATAAGAATAAGCTTGAGTAATACAGTCCCTGATCCATTTGGCAATAGTGACCTTTGTGACAGCTTTGCCCAATTTATTGTCTGCAAAGGATACAAACAACTGATCTGTTTTCCTTGTTTGTTTGGTCCTGTCTAAATAAAAATGCAACTGCCTGTGGACATCTAGTGTGTGGAATATGAATTCCGCTTTGTTAGAATATTTTGGAAAAAGACTGGAAGTTCTAACGATTGTTGTAAGCAGAAACTGGAACAAACTTTAGGGACAAAGGAAGGATTTGGCCTGAGAGATACTCTGTCTTTGTGAAAAACCAAGTACGGGGGTTTTACAGACAAAGCTTGAAGCTCTGAAACTCTTCTGGCAGAAGTAATCGCCACCAGAAAAGCAGTCTTCCACGATAGAAATTTTAGATCACATGTAGCTGCCGGTTCAAAGGGGAAGGAAGTTAAGGCGCGTAACACCACATCGAGATCCCATGGAGGAGCAGGATGAGAAATCGGAGGTCTTAACAGCGCAGCACCTTTCAAGAAGGTCTTACACAATCTGTTGCTCATTAAAGGTGGGTTTATAGATTCGTGAAAATTGGAAATCACTGCCAATTGAACCTTGATGGTAGAGACTGAAGAGCCTTGATTGAAAAGAGAAGTTAAAAATTTTAGTACTTCTGCCACGGGAATAGAGATGGGATCCAGGCCCCGGAGTTGAGCCCAAATAGCAAATCTTTTCCATTTGCTAGAATACAGTTTCTTTGTAGCAGACTTATGGGCCGAAGATAATATGTGTACAACCTCTGGATCCAATGTATGACTCCTGACTATAGTCGGAAGAGGAGGAGCCAAGCCGTCAATTTTAAGGTGTGCAGGGACTGGTGGAATAGTCCTGACTGATGAACCAAAAGGTCTGGGATCTGATCCAGGAACCATGGACCTTCCAGAGCATATTTCCAAAGATAGGGAAATCATACTTGACGAGGCCAGTAAGGAGCAACTAAGATCATTTTGCTCCCCAAGAGAGATGCCTTTTGGATCACCCTGGGAAGGAGAGGAACTGGTGGGAAGGCATAAAGTAAGCCGGTGGGCCAAGGACGGGCTAGTGCGTCCATGGGGCTCTTCCCCGGAGCCGGGGTTAGGGAGAAGAATTCTTTGCACTTCGCATTTAGTGGAGTCACGAAGAGGTCGCAACACGGAACTCCCCATTTGCTGAAAATTTGACTTGCAACTGTCATGTTCAGAGACCATTCGTGAGGAGAGAGGATGGTTCTGCTCAGTCTGTCGGCTATCACATTGGACTTGCCCGGGATATGAGTAGCCACTAGAAAGCATTTGGTCGAGACTGCCCATTCCCAGACTCTCATGGCCTCTCTGCAAAGAGGATAGGATCTGGTCCCTCCCTGTTTGTTCAGGTACCAGACAACTGACATGTTGTCTGAGTGAACGGCAATTATGCCCTGAGGGAGGTAATCGTGAAGGGCTTGAAGGGACAGAAGCACTGCCCTCATTTCTAGGATGTTGATATGAAGTAGGGCCTCTTCTGGGTGCCATTTGCCTTGGACTGACCTGCCCAGGGAATGCCCCCCCACCCCATCTGGGAGGCATCCGTGGTCAAAGTGGCCGCAGGAGAAGGTGGAACAAAGGGTCGTCCCTGATCCAAATTGGAGGGCACTAGCCACCAGCGAAGGTCCCGTTTGCATGTTTCCATGATCCATATGAGGTGACTGAGAGGGAGTTCCTGAAAGGACCACTGAGCTGAAAGAAGCCACTGGAGAATTCTCATGTGCAACCTTGCCAAGGGGACTAGAAGAACCGTGGCGGACATGGATCCCAATAGCTGCAGGACCATTCTGGCTGGGGCTTTGGACCTGGGAAGTAAGGCTCGAACTTGAGTCTGTATGGTTTGTATTCTGTCTGTAGGTAGATAGACTCGCATTCGGTTTGAGTCTATCTCTACCCCTATGAATCTTATTCGTTGAGATGGCAGTAACACAGACTTTAGCCAATTGAAGGTGATTCCAAGGGAATTGCCCAGTGATATAGTGGCTTGTAGGCTCCGCAGTAGTAAATGCTTGGAGGTGGCAGTTAGGAGCCAGCCGTCTAGATACGGAAACACCTGGAATCCTAGACTTCTCAGGTGAGCAGTCACGACTGCCAAGCACTTGGTGAACACCCTGGGGGCTGTGGTGAGACCAAAGGGCAGCACGCAGAACTGAAAATGACTGCCTCCTAGGCTGAAGCGCAGATGTCTCCTGGACGCTTGATGTACCATGATATGGTAATAAGCGTCCTTGAGATCTATGGAGCACATCCAAACACCTTTCTCCAGCAATGGGAGAATGGTTTGTAGGGTGACCATTCGGAACTTGGACTTTCTGACTGAACGGTTAAGAATGCTGAGGTCCAAAATGGGCTTCAAGTCCCCGGTCTTTTTTGGCACCAAAAAGAATCTTGAGTAAGTCCCTAATCCAATCTGGTCTGCGGGAACCGGTTGGATGGCTCCTTTTTGCAGCAGCTTTGAAACTTCTGAGGCTGCAGTATCCCGTTGACTGGGTGGCGGGTCTGGGATTTTTTTGGACTGAGGTGGAGGGTGAGAGAAAGGGATGGTGTAACCTCCGGCGATAATTCGAAGCACCCATCGGTCCTGAGTGATACCTTCCCAGGCTTTTAGGTGCTTCGAGAAACGACCCCCGACTGGCTCCGGAGCTGCACAGTCAGGCAATCCCTCAGGGATTGTGAAAGGCTGAAGAGCCACAAAAGGACTCGCGGTCTCCAGTGTTGCGAGGGCCTCTGCCGCCTCTGGGATGGCGACTTCCGGAAGAATTTCTCCCTCCCCTGCCTCTGGAAGGGGGATCCTCCTGCTGAGAGGGGTAAGGCTTCTGAGATCTACGGAACCACATTTTCCCTCCTCTTTTAGCCTTGGGATAAGGCCAAAAGGGAGTGGAAAATCGTGCCCCTACGGCAGTCAGAGTCTTACCCTCCTGTTTGCAGCGGGTCAGTGTGTCCTTTACCTTGGGTCCAAACAGGGAGGACCCATCAAAGGGGGCGTCGGCAAAGGAAGACTTAAAGGCCTCCGTGAAATGACACAGGCTGAGCCAGGCTTGTCTCCGTAGAGCAATGCCTGTACCCGCCGCTCTACTCGCACCTTCGGCCGCATAAGAAATGAGCCTCATGGACGAGTTTGAAATGGACGACAATATAGCCAGCTGAGAGTCTGGGCCAGCTCCTCAGGCAGGTTACCCAAGAGGGTATCGGATAGTTCTTTAATCAGATCCCTCTGAAATCTAGTAAAGTGCGTAAGGTAGTTCAAGGACCTTAATGTAAAGGCCGCTGAACTTAGGGTGCACTTTCCGTACCGATCCATGCTCCTAGACTCCTTATTAGGAGGATGGACGGACGTCGAAGCCTCTGCTACATCTTGCTGGGTAGCAGATGCCACCACCAAAGCATCTACAGCCACACCTTTAGTTAGAAACTCTTTTTCAGGGGGTGCCGAGAGGAACTTATTCGGACGAGCAGGCACCGGTTCCACAGAGTCTGGGTGTTCCCACGCCCTTTGACAGATCAAATCCAAGAGCTCGTCGAAGGGCGGAGACACCCAGGAGGCGGGAGGGCTGAGCCCCGAAGGCCTTAAGGAACACCGACTCATCATCAGAAAGGGGTTTGGACTGCCAGCCGCCTCGTTGTTTAAGGGCTTCCAGGATGTCTGCAAAAGAGACATCATCCGAGGATGACTTAGGGGACCCCTCTGCATCATCGAGATCAGTGTCTGATGTAAGAGACTCATCAGGGGAGTCAACGTGCTTCCTCTTGCATGATCTTTTCCTGGGGGGTTCTTCTGAAGAGGCTTCAGAAGGACCTCCAGGAGGAGGGGAAACCCCAGTGGGGGTAACCTCAGGCCCCGGGGCTCCGCTGTCTAAGGACAGGGGGACTGCCAAAGACCCAGTCTCGGTATGCAGGGAAGGAGCTGGGGAGACCGTGGAGGTAGCCAAAGATGATTTGGCTAACGCACTCCTCATAGCCCTGAAGGTGGGACCACCAGAATCCTGGGAGGGTCCCACCTTCGTGGCCACGACAGTAGACGGCACTCCCGCTGCCGACGCACCAAGACGAAGACTTGGGACTGAAAACATCAATCCCGAAGCATCCCCCCCGGGGCTGACGGAAGAAGTCCGCGTACTGAACTCCGACCCAAGAGCCGGAGTTGGAGTAAGGGTCGGGCCCGACCCTAAAACCTCCACCGGTTCCACCAGCACCGGCTCCAACGGTGCCGAGGCTGTTGGAGGAGGAACCATAGTAGGGAGGTGGACCATCGGCTCCGAAGCCGAATGGGCTGGAGCCGAAACTAGCTTTTGGAACACCGGAGACTGGAAGAGTCTTAGGAGCACCCTGTCGATGTCCGAATCAGACATCTTGGATGATCTGGACGATACCGATCGGGTCCGAACCGATTTCTCCATCGGCTCCAAAGGACTAGGGGACCGGCTCCGAATGGATTCTACCACTATCGGCTCCGAGAGAGATCTCAAGGCAATTTCCCTCGGTGCCGATAAGGACTTTGGCTCCGAAGGGGAAGAGTCTGAGCCGGTAACCCTCACCGGCTCCAATATCAGTGGAGCCGATGAAGGTGACCCGCCTCTCAATGCCCCAGTCCTCGGCTCCGAAACCAGAGGGGTCGAGACTGGAGGCATCGAGGCAGACCGTTCCGCCCTCGGCTCCGAAGTCCGTGGAGCCGATGGAGAAGTCTGCCTAGGTTTTTTGGCAGTCGGTTCCGACTGACTGGTCGGAGCCGACGCTTTCTTCTTTTTTGAAGGAGAGGGAGACAAAGATAAAGCCTCCTCGAAGGATGGCTTGATTAACCCCTTAAGGATTAATTTGTTTTTCCTCTCCTGAAGGACCCTTGATGAGAAGGCGTGACACACGCTACATGATTCTTGTAGGTGCTTGGCGCCTAAACAGTAAATGCACGAGGAGTGGTCGTCTGTTATGGACATCTTAAAACCACACCTCGTGCATTTTTTAAACCCGGAGGGTTTATGCTCTTTGGACATGACTAGAGAAAAACACAGTTATCTAAGATAACAGGAAAACTAGCTAGAAGTTCAAATTATAAAGTTTTTTTTTTTTTTTTTTTTTTTTTTACACAATAACAAGTGCACAAGAAAAAAACACAGAAAGAGAGGGTCAAGACCCTCTAACTAAAACGGGTACTTGACCCACAAATAAACGCTAGCCACAAATAACGCTAGAATAGCAAAAGGGGAAGGCCCCTCTAACTAAAACGGGAACCTTCCCTTAACAAAAAAGAACAACTTTCTCAACAAAATCAGCAAATACGCACGCGTATCACAAAAATAGCTGTTAAAACAGCTTTTGGGTTGAAAACTAGCAAATTCCTGACAGGAAAAGTCTAAATAAATTAGTACTTAGCCCAGCCAAGTTGAGACCAGGTCTAAGCTTGTAAGCGGCAAACGAGATCTGGGGGATTAGTGGTGGTGCATCCTGGGATAAGAAATAGCTCAGCCAATAAGAGGCCTCGCTCTATAGCATAGCGTGCCGAGTCGGAGCCGAGGGATCGGCTCCGAGCCCATCAGTACAGAATGTAGGCAAGATAGGATCACATAACATCTGATCATTTTGTCTTTGTACTGTGGCATCATTCTTGGTGAGGGTAAGATGCTGCTCAGGGTCAGGGTCATACCGGCCTGGGCTACATAATCAGAGAGCTCCTCTATGTCTCTTTTCATGTAGTCCAGGGAGGTACGTCTCAGGTCATTCACACCGGCATGTACAATGACTGAGTCATATTTGTACTTGCTGTGGAGTGACCTGAGTGCTTGTGTTATGTGGCGGATTCTAGATCCCGACAGGCAGCTTACTGTGACCTTTTCCTTGTTAAATCTGGTGAGCGGGACGTCAGTGTGTCTGACTATGGAGTCACCTATTACAAGTGTGTCTGGCATGTTTTTTGGCCTTAAGGGCTGTGACTGTTTAGCACACTGACTTTGTGAACTATGTGTTGCATGTGCTATGTCTTGAGGTGGTGGTTGCTTGGGTGTCTGCTTTGGAGGCCTCTGTTGTTTTGGTAGATTTTTAATCAGCGCCTCCGAGTATGTTTTTGTGTGTTTATGTGTTTGGTTTGCTGTTGTAATAGTTCTATGTGAGACTGGGTTTGTGGTGTGCGTGGTTACCTTCTCCTCCTGACTGGTCTTGCCAGTTCTGAATTGAGAGAGCTCAGCCTCCAGTTTGGCTATATAGTTGCATCTCTCGCATATATTTGTATTTGTTGGGAGGAGGAGAGGGTTGTCTGTGTACATGAGGCAATTGTAACATTGCCTCAAGATTCCCAGATTCACCAGCTGAACAGGAGAGGACGCCAGCAACTGACCCTTCGACATGCTAGAAATAGTGAAAAAGATTGCTGTGTAACTGAGTCAGAAAGGACCTATAGGGAGATGTGTACTCAACAGAATTTAAGTGAATGAAGTACTTTCTTTTGTTTAAGAGTGCTTTACCTGTATAAAAATGCTTTAGAAGCAAGTGCTGAGCTTTTCAGATAGAGTATAGGCTGTTTAGATTGCAAGTAGAACAGTTTTAAGGGAAAAATTGAACAGCAGACTTGGCGGAGCCAGAGAAAGTTTAACCTTGTTTAACCGGCGCTTATGCGCATGACTGCGCAAAGCCGTGCAAAGGCAGATTTTAAGCAGTGAACTACAAAAGAGCTAGGAAAGGTCCCAAACAACCAATTACTACAGCTTCTTGTGCTGAGGTCACTTCCCCCAAGGACAGGTAGGCTGCTCAAGGCTCCCCACTCCCACTGGTGAGCAAAGAAACTTCCTTCTATCCAAGTAAGGTAATGGACAACACAGGAACTACACCACAGCCCAGAATACAGCAATGCCTGTATACTGGTCTAAACTAGTAGAGAAAGGCGGGAAAAAAAAGGACTATTTTTTTTGTTTTTGTAGAAATACACAGAAAATGCAGAGACAGTGATAAATTAGTTACACAGGCTAGCACACTTTAGTGGGCAGCCTCCACAGTTAAATTAAACAAACAAACAAGCAAACTTTCGATTAAATTCGACTAAATGTAACTTTAAGTGCAGATTTAAAAATAAATGCAGTAATCAGAAAAAAAAACAGTTCAGGCTAGTTTAAAGTAAGCAACAGAAGCTATTTCCAGTGAAAAAAAGCAAATATACTTAAATCCAGAAGGTAGTCGCTTTTTCGAGTTCCTTGCTGCTAGGACCACTCTGTAAACCCACATGGTGTAGTTCCTGTGTTGTCCATTACCTTACTTGGCTCCCACTGGTGAGCAAAGAAACTTCCTTCTATCCAAGTAAGGTAATTTTCCAGTTTCAATATAACCCCACATTCCCAGCCCCCATTCCATATACCTCAATTATCATACATTTTTGAAATGTCCATAACATCTTAATATAGTCTTTAAAAAGTGTTTTAATACTTCTTTTTCCACTTTCATTCAGAACTCCACATAAATTCTCTTTTTTATCTCTCTAGTAAATGATTTTATCACATATGCATTTCAAGGATCACATTTTTTTAACTTCATACTATTCTAAAACATTTCCATGTACTGTCCTGTCATAAAATGTCACAAAATGTATCTTTATTAATATGTATAAAAGCTCTTACCTGCTTTGGTGATATGCCCAGTGGTGTAATTATATTATCCCAAATGTCATACCTGTCAAGGTCTTTCTCTTCTTTATCACTTATTTTTACTAACAATGTCTTCCTTGTCTCATCTGTCTTCTTCTCTTCTTTCCTTTCTCCTTCTTTCACTCTCTCTGCATATGACCTCATGTTCTCACTTCTAATTTCTTCCACCTCTTCCTCTTATATTCTGTCTATAATTTCTTTCCATGATATGTCTTTCTCACCTTCTGGTTCACTTAGGTCTATAAATTCATTTAAATATACAGCCTGCAACCCTCCCAATTGGAGAGTTGTAATAATACAGCCTGACTGTGACTCTCTTTCTTCTGCAAACAACTCTTCTTGAAACATGATTTCCGAATCTTGCAATGGTTTGACTGCCCTTACATCATTCTCCTGATCTATTTGTCCCTTCTCACACTGCATCTCTACTCCTTCATTCTCCCGTTCATCTGCTGCCACTTCCTTTTGCAATGGATCAACTTCCTTTGCAGACATATTTACTTTCAACAAAACTCTAATCAATGCTTCCAACTGCCTCTTCCAAACTCTTCTTGCTCGCCATACTGCTTCCTGCTTCTCCAAGCTGCCTATGTGCCCAGACTGGAAACAGGATGCCCAGCAATAAACAGCACCCCCCCTTGAAAAGAGTAGGGAAAGTTCCTAGGCATTACAGCCAAATTTCCCCCTAGTCAGTATGAATATGACCTCGGGTCTCTCCTGAAAAGAGGCCACTAGCCTACCGGGACTAACCTGGTCAACAAAATCATAAATTAATTAATGTTTGCCACTATATCTCAGCTATTTCATTATATTGTTGTACTCTTACTATTTTAATTCATTAAAATTATTATGTATGTATGGTTATTATACCACAATGGATCTGCCAATGTAAAGTAATCTTGGAGTTTGTTTCCCAGAATCCAGTTCAAGCTCCCTTTATACCAGTCATATAAGACATAAGGAAATAATTTTAATATCCATGTAACTAGAATTGCAGCAGTGTGAGTCATTAGCATCTTGCACAGCTTCTGGGACATATTTTAATTTTCACATTTATGCTTGAATTACTCTAATTTGTGCTTTCAAAGAAGCTCTTACCTCTCTAACAGTTGTTGTAAATGATCAAGAAATAAACTACCTGAAGTCCATGTTTTAAGGCTTCCAGTTTTCAGTCCAAGTGCTGAAAACCTTCTTTCACGTTTTTCCTGAGGTGTCAAAACTATCATTGTAATCAAGGAGCTGTTTACTGAACACTCTTGCTTTTACTTGAAAGAACTTTTAATAGACATATTGGGTGGTATTTCTAGCCATTACGTGAATGTATAAAGGCAACCCACACTGTCCATACTTTTCCACTCAAAGGCTGGATTCATAGAGGCAATTTATGCTAATGTGTTTTGGCCACAGATATACGTAAACAAATGAACTAATAATGAGATGTAAATGAGAAATGATGTAAATCCACATATGCTAGTAAGTCCTTCTCCCACCTGTTTGAGGTTCATTGTCATAGTTTGACATATTGCTGTGCTGTCTGCATATTCATTATAAATGGCAGAATTGTGCCTTTTCTATCTGCTTTGCAATCTGCAAAGAAGCTAACTCTTGCTGCTAGACTTGCTGTTTCCTGCTGTAAGCTGCTTGTCTTGGTCAAGCCAAAACCACCTGTGCCCACCAACACACACCGGCCAAGAAGGCATAAATATAGACAGAGAATAACTCATTATGTTTGTGATAATCAAGAGATACTTGACATAGTTAGAGTGGAGAGGCATATTCTTAGGGTCATAGTGAGACTGTATTGTCCCCAAAGGGTACATGGGGTTGCAATGCCTTCCTATCCCTGTAAATACTAAAGTATGTATAGCCCTCCCAATACTTATCAGAGGGACCTTCCAGAGACTGGAAACACATTGGGTTTGTTACAGGCTTCTGTCTTGAGGATACTTCATCAGTTTCTGGATGTACTCTTGGCATGTTTGGATCCATACATCTATTTCCAGGCATTACCTCAGGATCAAGCTCAGACTATGTGTTCCTTTTATGGGATGGCACTTTTTTTCTGAGGTGCTTGGCATGATAGATTGCACCCATGTTGCAATTAGGTATCCATTTGGTCCACAGGGTGAACATTACCTCAATGGAAAGAGATACCATTCCATTAATTGCCAGATGCATGGGGCTGCATCACCAGTGTGTCTTCCCAGCACACTGGCAGTGCACATAATTTCCATATTTGGTACACTAGCTCACTGTAATGTATCTTCCTGCATGGGAGGATGCCCAGTAGTCATCTTGTTAGTAAGTGATTTTTTTTTTATCACTGAAGTAGTTTTTCATGGTAAAATTTATTGTTTAATATTAAACCACTTTTCTTTGGTTTTGCCCCCTATACCCCCATCTTTCTCTCTCTCTCTGTTTTTGTTTTTTTTTGTTGTTGTTGTTTTTCCCTTCAGGTGATGCTGGGTATCTACTGGACCCATGGCTCATGACTGCAGTGAGAAGCCCATGAGAAGCAGTCACAGACTAACATTATTATCAAGAGAGTGTCTGGCATGTTGAAAAGCAGGTTTAGATTCCTGGATGAGTCTAGGGAATCCTTCACTATGACCCGCTACTGCATGCAGGATGCTTACTGTCTGTTGCATTCTGTACAACATGATCATATGCTGTTCTGGTGGTGAAGTGACCCATGCTGTCTGTGCAGCTCACAGTTCCAGAGCTACTATTACTAATGATGACCAGCCGAGTAGTAAGGACCCCCTGCAGCAGGCTCATGCACGGCACACAGGTGGGCAGGTAAAATGGCGCATCTAGTCCAGAACTATGGACTGTGACATTCAGGTTAGGGTTTCCTTTCTTGTGAAAAACACACAGGGTATAAATTATGCATGCAGTGATATGTGTGGACTATGCTGTGTGGTGCATGATCTACTGTCACTGTTCATTAGACATTCCCTCTTATATTTATATATACATATGTTTGTGTGTGTATATATATATATATATATATATATATATATATATATATATATATATATATATATTTATGTGTGTGTGTGTGTGTGTATATATATATAGATATAGATATTAACTAAATGCAGAAATCCCTTACAATCCACTCTTGCAAATGAAGGTAGAAAGATTCAAAGCCTGCAGTCTTACCACATGAAGCAGCTAATTAACAAGTTGGGGCTTTAGCCCTCTGCACTAACTGTCAGTGTAACGGTTTTTAACTAAATGCAAAAATTCTTTACAAACCAATCTTGTAGAGAAAACTGGATCACAGTAATATGCAGCAATGACTAAATTATTGAATGCTGAAGTTCAAACTGTTCTGATCATTACTCCAAATAATCTTAACTATATGACCTGACAAAAGTTAAATCCCTTTGTAGTTGCTGGAAGCTGTAAAGAAGGTACTGTAAAATTATAATACTAAAATGCAACATGGTTAGACTATATTACACAATCTAGGACTATTAATGAATTGATTCATTCTTTAATGCAATGAATAAAGGAAAACAGTACAGACAATATACCTTTTTCTGCAGTAGTGTTTGTTCAACAATCTACAAGTCATACAAAAATCAGAAAGTACTGAATGTAGGGTACTTTTTTTGGGGGGGGGGGTCTTACATGCTTTCAGTACCCCTGTTGATCTCTCAGTATCTTCTTTGTCTTCAAGAATAACTATCCCTTCAGACATTGTTCAGTACAGCTCTGACCTACATGAATGGCTAATAATGCTGTATTGTTGCATGGTACATCTCTAGAGTCAACAGATCAGGATGATGGACAAATGGAGCCCTTTGCAGGGTAATGAACCAGGCCCCTGCCAACCATACCAGTATCTCATTACTTGGCTGTCTCTCCCCAATTACCATAAACACTATTCAAACCTGTCAGTGTACATATTATTTTCTTCTTTAGTTTTACAATTATCATGAGATTTGGAATTTATCTTAAACAAGTATTTTAAATTTTACAGAAAAAAAGCACTGACTACCAATTTTGAAACAAAATGCTCTCAGAAAACAGACTTAAAATGATAAACGATAAGCTGATATTCCACCGAAACTCACATTTACTGAAAATGTATCTGCAAACCATTAAACTACAAGAGGCATCCTGGGATTCATACTCAAATAGCATATAGTGAAGTATGTATAGTAAATTTGGGTGGCCACGGTGGTGCAGTGGTTAGCATTGCTGCCTCATAGCAAGAGGTTCTCCGGTTCGATCCTCGGCTGGGGTGCCTTCTGTGTGGAGTCTGCATGTCCTCCCTGTGGTCGTGTGGGTTTCCTCCGGGTGCTCCGGTTTCCTCCCACATCCCAAAGACATGCTGCAGGTGGATTGGACACTCTAAATTGGCCCTAGGTGTGAGTGTGAGTGGGTGTGTGCCTTCTGTGGAAGGTTGGGCGCTGAGCTGGCAACTCGACACTGTAAAACTCCACTGCCAATCATGAACGGACAGATGATCCACTGTGGCAACCCCTAACCGGGAAAAGCCGAAAGAAGAAGTATGTATAGTTAATTTGTACTTCACTTTATGTTATTTGTACTTCATTATATACTTATATACTCATATAGCATATAGTGAAGTACAAATTAATGTCTATGTGAAAGGGTGCAGGAAATTCCAAAGGGTAATGTATAATGCATTTGCTAACAGCATGGGATAGCCTACTGGGCATGTTTCCCTTTTCAGGAGCAGCCCAGGAGTATTGTCTGGTGAAATTGCTTGGCAGAGTCACAGATAACAAATGAAGGCTAAGAGAAAACATTTAATACAGGAAACAGCTGTTCAACAGCTCTTAACCTTTTTCATCTGCTGTAGCCCAAACACAGTGTATTTCACAATTGTGTTCCTGCAAAAAAACAAGCAAAATTAAAAATGTATTCATAGTTAAAATATTAACATCATTTCTCAGACAGGATTTGTATCATCATGCATTTTTCTGAAGGATATGAAGTCTGAAACTCAAATGTGTGTCATTATTTAGTGATTTCAGTCCTCAGTGATTTGCCAGAAAACCACAAATTTTACGTGGAACAGACAAAAAAATAGGTGGCAAAAATCTGTACAGCTGAGAGGTATCACACACGTGCACACACACACACACACACACACACACACACACACACACACACACACACACACACACACACACACACACAGATACATCATTTTGATTGAGTTGATCAAAAAGCAATTAGTTGTATTTTTATCAACTTGCTTTTGAATGAGTGATAGTCCAAGATCATCAGTCAATGAATAGTGGGGTAAGAAAGTTTGTCTGTTTTCTTATTGCTGTGAGGTCTTGGAGTTGGTATATTTAAGTAGAAGGAAGTGTGAAAGCAGGGTTAGTGTTAGCACATGAGTAAGATAGTGCAGGGCCCCACTGTATCATCTTGCTCATATGTGCTAACCCTAACCCTGATGCTGCCCCTAACTCATACCTACAGATCACCTTTCCAAAAACCCTTTCCCTAACAGTACCATTATTCAGACAAATTATGTGTCAAGAGTGCGTTAGGATTTTCTTTTTTCTTTCTCTATCTTTCTCTTTTTTCTTAGCAACCACTCTTTGATCAGATATAGATTTGATCTTTTTTTACACATATTTTATTTTGGCATGAAGAACTTGATGTAATGTGCATCAATGTTATTTTACATTGGTGTGTGTGTGTGTGTGTGTGTGTGTGTGTGTGTGTGTGTGTGTGTGTGTGTGTGTGTGTGTGTGTATGTGTGTGTGTGGAAAGTCTGCCAAAGGAAATTTGAAAATTTAGTTTTCCATGAAATCACCCTGGAACAAGACGTAACATCCCTGTCAAAGGCAAAAAATAATACTTCACTGGAATCAGACAACATACCATTATCCAAGTCCCTAGTTAAACTGTTCAGCTGCAGTGTATCCACAGAGTTTGAGCCTGCTGTCTGGAGAATAGCCACTGTGAGTCTGCCACACAAGAATCAACCTCTACTTCTTCTTCTCCTCCCTTCGGCTGCTCCCATTAGGGGTCACCACAGCAGATCATCTGTCTGCTGAATGAGTGGCAGTAGAGTTTTACAGTGTCGAGTTGCTAGCCTGGTGCCCAACCTTCCTCAAAAGGCACACATACACACACACTCACACCTAGGGCCAATTTAAAATGTCCAATCCACTTGCAGCATGTCTTGGGAATGTTGTAGGAAACCAGAGCACCCAGAGGAAATCCATGTGAACACAGGGAGGACATGCAAACTTCACACAGAAGGCACCTCAGCCAAGAATCGAACAAGAGAACCTCTTGCTGTGAGGGACAACGGTAACTGCTGCACCACTGCACCACCCACAAGAATCACCTTCTAAAAACCCAGGTAATTATAGGACCATCTGCCTCAGCAACCTTCTGTGCAAAGTTATGGAACATATTATAGCAGATCTCATTTATGCTGACATAAGAAACTTAATTTATCTGGGCTACAATCAGTTTTGTTTTGTGAAGGACACATCCCATCTCTTGCACTGTGTTAGCTTCTTTGAAAAGGTCGCAGAGGCTGTGGACAGTGGTCACTCTCTGCATGCTGCTTATCTTGACTTGGTCAAGTCTTTTGACTCTACCATCGCCACCCCATCCCCCACATACACACACTGATATTACTGAAAAATTAGAAAAACTTAATGTAACCCCATGTGTTGTCTGCTGGTTTGCATACTATCTTACAGATCCCAAGTTGTTAAAGTTTATGATAACACCCTTTTTGAGCACAAAATTGTACCACATGTATCAGTGCTGGGTCCTGTACTGTTTGGCATATATTTTGTAGATGTTCTAGCCAATATCCAGAGGTCTGGCTGGGCACTGCTATCCAATATCCTCTCCTCCCCGATACTAAATAGCTCCACCAAAGGCTGGACTATGTACATACCAAAAACAGTCTCAAACAAAATGCAAAAAAGTGTGCAGCAACAATTCTGTTCCCACCTCATATGTTATAAGTATTATTCCTCTGCAAATAGATACAGTCATAACAGGCATGAATACCTACATGAGCAGCTCTCTTTTTCCTTTTTGTTCAACATTTTTCTACCATAGTCAGGAAAACCCTTCTATTTGTCCACAAGATCCAAAGAAATCATCTTTCCAATGGAGTTTAACCTTTATTAGACCCATCATCGAATATGGTGCCCCTTTGGAATGTACAAATCCAAGCATACTGCCCCATTGGAAAGGTCCCAAGGATTTCTAACCAAGAATTGGGTCCTAAATCCTTCAAATATCCTAACAGATATGATAATCTTCCTCCCTGCCTCCTTATTAATGCGTGCTAATTCTAACCTTGCACCCTACCTTAGAAAACTTTCCATACCACTACCACTATTTGGACAAACCACGTACTATGGTATTACTGTAGTTTAGGGGGAGGGGGTTGTTTATTTTATTTTATTCTATTTTTAGTGTAAACGGATCACAGAAGTAGTGAACCTTGCATATTTTGTAGGTATTTAGAGTTCATTATTTACATTATGAACTATCTATATTTTGGTGTCTGTATTGTTAAATATATTCATGTGTGTGTGTGTGTGTGTGTGTGTGTGTGTGTGTGTGTGTGTGTATGCATATACATATACATATACACGTAATGGTGATTCTTGCTTCACTAGGTCAGCATAAACTTTAACTGGTCACCAAGAGCCTAATGATAAAAGAGATTATCAGGGAATGAGTTTAACAGGAGTAGATGAGGCTAGGTGAAATAACAGATGGGACTGAACAAACAATAGCACAAACTAATTTATGAGTTGCATAACTTAATTAATTTTCTTATTATCCAGTTTAGGATTGCAAAGGAGCCAGAGCGTATCACATCAATGATCAGACAGATAGTGAATAACTTGAGCAGTCATGCAGACTTAACTAAGGAACAATTTGTTACAAATCCCTTCTACACTAAAGATGTGCTTGCATAGTCAGAGGTTTGGTTGAAAGATTTTTCCAATAGATGTATCGCTAGTTTACACAGAATAGTTGCATCATGATTATGTAACTTGCAGTCATCCATTAGACAGAGAGCAAAAGTTTTTTATGTCCCAGCACTAACAAGTATCTGTCATGCTCTATAAATTCAGAATAATGTGTATATGATACATGCCTAATTAGTCACCAATACAATTAAAGAAAAAAAAAATGCTAAGTATAAATACTGATAAGATAGCCTAATACTGGTGGCAGGGCTACAATGCCTTCCACACATTTAGACTAGCTACTGCACAGGTGGGTACAAAAGGTGGAGTTGTCTCAGTTTACATAAGAAACAAACACATTTCAAGGCTGGTCAAGCAATATGATGCACTTGAGCTTCTTGCTGTACAATTCGCCATAAGCGAAGCACCATACCATACCTTTACAAACTATAGGCCCCCTGTATGACTCAGGAAACCCATACCACTTACTTAAATGTACTGGAGGCACTCTCCATTCAACCCAATATCATACTTTTGGGGGACTTTAACTACCACACTATAACTGGGAATCATGCACAATCCCAAACCTTGGACCAGCTAATCTGTACATCCACTAGCCACACAAACATCCCAGAACAGTGATGGGGAACCTTTTGGGCATGGCATGTCACAAATTCAGAAAATGCTTATCTTGACTTTGCTGGCGTGTCACCCCCAACAAAAGAGAAACAATTCTTTACATATTCATTTATTTAAAAAAATACAGTCCAATCATGTGTGTTTCTATGTTTTAAAAAGTAAAAGAAAAATCAGTGACTTACAACAGAGAAAACAATATGTGCACTGATAAATGGGCTTAAAATAGTACACCAAAAAATTACCCCACTTTTTAATAGTAATTTTGAACTGAACTGAAAAAAAATATGGAACACATTGCATTTAATTTGATTAACATCAGTTAATGACTTTTTGGTTGCTGAGTTTTAATAAATGAGTGCAGGGTCACATATTTCTTGTATTTATTTTTGTTCATTCAGTTTCTTTGGTAACGGGTATTGGTGAATGCTGGTGTGTCACCCAAAACTTCGTGGTATGTCACCTTTGACACACAAGTCATAGTTTCGCCATCACTGTCCTAGAACAATAGGGAGAACATTGCCCCCCCCCCCCCCGAGTGTACCATTCTCAGTGGTCAGATCAGACCACAAAGCTGTCTCCTTCGAAAAATAAAAATAAAATTTGGGATACTACCAGCTAACTCTGGAAGTTTTACGAATTACTCCATGGCAAACTTCCTTCTATTAAGTGAACCCTGGCAAATTTTCAAGACCCCACAGACCAAGGGTACACTGCTATTTATGAGCAGTAAAACAGAAGAATAAATAAGCAAAGGAAAAACTTGGTAGAATCACAACATCAGTAGTCTGTATAACAAAAGGAAGAAAATCATGGCTAAAATTAAGAAGTGCAATGCCCAGCAAGAAAAGAACTCCCTCGTCAAACCAAATACGCTACCCATGGAACTAGTTAAGTTTGCCAAAGCCAAATATGAATTTAAAGTAACCTTCCAGGCTAGGACCAATTACAAGACATTCATTAGCTATATGTGCAACATTACAACAATGTGACAAGCTAAGTATAAATTAAACCATCTATACTAAGCCAGAGAATATAGCAAATCTACTGACCAGTAAATTCATCTCCAGTTTTACTCTGCTTTCTCTCCTTTACAACTCTCAAGAAATTCACCCAACCATAAATCTTGCAACTGTCACTAGGGAGCAGGTCCTCAAATCTCTCTCCAAGGCCAACAACACAACATTCATGTGTCCTGATAATATCCCAGGATGTCTCCTAAATAGCATGAAACATGACCTATTAGGTCCACTAGCATCATTAATTACTCTATCCTCCAAGTAAGCTTCATGCCAAATGAGTGGAAAACTGCAGTCGTTATTCCACCGCACAAGAGTGGGACATCCATTGACCCAGGTAACTACTGACCCATAATTCTGACTAGTCTCATATGTAAAGTCATGGAAAGAATTGTCATGAATATGATAAATAATGATACTGGAAACTTTCAGACAGTGGATCTAGCCCAATTTGGTTCTGACAAGGGCAGATCATGCCTGTCAACCTGGTGGACTTATTTGAGAAGGTCACCAAAACAATGGGTGAGGACAAAACAGCGGATATGACCTACTTTGACCTGGTGATAAAATACCCCACTGGGGCAGCATGGACAAGCTCACAAGATTAGGTATAAACCCCTATGTCACCTTCTGGATAGCCAGCTGGCTCATAGATAGGACCCAGGAAATCAGGACTAGGGAGTCTAATGCTACAAAAAGGCCAGTCCCTAGTGGAGTTCCTTAGGGTTCAATGCTGAGGCCACTCCTTTTAATATCTTATTCACTGAACTTAAGGCTAATGTCAATGGCCTCTGGCTGTCCAAATTCACAGATGATTGCAAACTAGGCACAGTCATAGAATTCCTCAAAGACACAAATACTCTCCAAAAAGGCCTGACACAAACTAATTACTGGTGCCAGAGTACAGTCTATAAGTCAATGCCAAGAAATTTATAATAGTAACCTTCAGTAAGATGCCATCCCAGGAAATTCGTACATTGATTATACACCCCTGAAAATAGACCTGTAGTCAGGGAATTTGAGATCTCAAATAGTGACAGTGACTTGGCCCTTGACCATCATGGGTCTACAGCAGTAAGGAAATCATTCTGTGTTGTGCAACTTATAAGCAAGGGTAATGGAATCTAGGTCCAGGGAAGACAATGTTCTGTTGCATTCAGCTTTCATTAACCAGTGACTGAGTACAAAGCCCCTTTCTGTATGTACCTCACCAGGCACTTGCAACAGCTGGAGCATCCATGAAGGTTCCTCGTAAAAAGAATACATGGTGAAGAAAACATGTCCTATGTGGAACTCCTCAAATCCCTAGCACTATACTCAGTCTCCTGTATACTGCAGAGAGACAATCTATACCATACTATGACCTACAAAGCATACTCTGATCCATCTCAGATAGACTTACTGCACATCTACAAAACAAATACCATCATAAATACCTGATCCAGGGATCTAAACTTCATCTGTAAAATAAATAATACATATTAGAGGGACAGGTATGTGTATCAGAGATTACTTCTTCTCTGGAACAGTCTTCCCATCCATGTGAAGCAGAGGTCTTCCTTCCCTGTACTTGTTCAAGCATAACTTGGACCAGTAAATGGGGAATCAAAAATTTACCCCTGATCTGGTAGATAAAGAAAAAAGACCTTAGGTGTCGTCCACAGCTTCAGGCTTCAGACTGTTAAGACACAATTTATTAATCGCTTAAAAAGTGAAGCTGACAGGATGTAAACTTCACTAGAATATGATGAACAGATAATGGTTAAGTATCCAAGCAGTTGTCATCCACAGCTTCAAACTCCAGGCTGTTAAAACTCAATTTATTGAAAGCTTAAAAAGTGATCGTTTGGACAATTTTATCAGCTTTTTACACTCCAGTGAAGTATATGTTTTTGTCAGCTTTGCTTACAAAGCATCTATTAACTGTGCTTTAACAACTTGAAGCCTGAAGTTGTGGATGTTAATTACTAGGCTAATTATTTCAGTATTTCAGTAAAGTTTGCATTTTGTCAGCTTCACTTTTTAAGCTTTCAATAAATTGAAATTAACCATTTTCAGTTCATCATATTCTAGTGAAGTTTACATCCTGTCAGCTTCACTTTTTAAGCAATTAATAAATTGTGTCTTAACAGTCTGAAGCCTGAAGCTGTGGATGACACCTAAGGTCTTTTTTCTTTGTTCATTTGCCTACCCTCGGTGTCTTTAGTAGTGGTGAGGAGAATTTATTTCCGATCTGGCAGATATGTCTCTTTCAGAATGAGAGAGCTTGTAAACACGTGACCACTTATGCCCAAGCTATATATACTCCCCATAAAAACGTATGATATCAAACCCTGTGCAATACAATTGGGAAGTATGGCTAGGCTTAAAAAGACACCTTAGGAATGTATCAGTTATGAACCTATCTGGGAATGATGTAGCATGATGTCTGTTACTTCACTAATTGTTAGGGATAATGTTATTTGCCTAAATGGGTGTTGTCTCCTGTATATTTCTGATGCTTTGTGCTCATTTGAGTGAGTTAGTTGCCAGTGTTCTTTAACATCCCTAAGTGTGAGTATGGCATTGCTCCTTAATGGAAACTTCCAAAAGGATTCTCCATATCATCTGATGGGACAAGGTGGAGAAGTTAAAGCTGTTGGAAAGAAGATGCACAACCAAGTTTGGCAGGGCTTATTGGTGAAAGTGAAGCTGACGACTGCAAACTGGGCGCCATAATCAACTCTCCAGCTGACACAAACATCCTTCAAAAAGGTCTCACAGAGACAGATAACTGGTGCCAGCGCCATGGTTTAAAGCTAAATGCCAAAAAATGTATAGTCATACCCTTTGGCAAAAACAATGTGCCCACAAATTACCACATAGGCGGAAACCCATTAAGTACAGAGAAAGTTATTAGGGACCTGGGGACCCAAGTTGATAGCAATCTCTCCTTTGAAAACCACATTGCCAAAGTGGTTAGAAAGACCTTCTACATAGCCCACCTCATCACGAAGGGTTTCACATCTAGATCAAGAGAGGTAATCGTGACCCTTTATTCATCCCTCATCAGGACCATCATAGAATACAATGCCCCTTTTGGGATGTACCTTACCCGACACCTGCAGCAATTAGAAAGACCCCAAAAGTATCTCACCAAGAGGATCAAGGGTCTCAAACAGATGCCATATGCTGCTCGGTTAAAAAAACTCCAGCTCTACTCAGTTGCATACCGCCTACTTCGAGGCGATCTATGTCTGGCATACAAAGCTATGTCAAATCCAGAATTAATGGACATGCTCCACCTCAGTAAATCTAAATCCCTTAGAGCCACACGCTCGAGGGACTTGAACCTCAGCACAGAAATAAATAGAACTTGCTGGAGGGACAGGTTCATAACCCAGAGGCTCCCTTCGCTCTGGAATAGAATTCCAGTTCATGTGAGGCAGTGCACCTCACTGAATCTCTTCAAGAAGAATCTCGATAGGTGGATGGGGGATCGTAGGTTTGTCCCAGGGATTACTCCCGTGTCACTATTGGACAGAGGCACAGTAAACTAAACCTTAAAAAGGGCACAGTATACTCAAATCAAGGGATGGCGTAAGCCATACAGAATCGGACTAGGCTTATAATTGCCCCAGGGCAGATAGCCTAGTATGAACCTATGAACATATGAACCTATGTATGTCTGTGTTTGTCCTTCCCAAAGGCAGGTATACTGAAAAAGTTTCACTTTTTCCCTTTATCTCCTTAATGTTGACTGTTCACCTGTCCTTCCAGGCAGGGTCTGATTATGATCATGTTTTACTTATTCAAGGTTCAGCTGAAACAAGTGCAAAAATGTTACCCAGAGCTGCTCATCTTTTGGTGATGATGACATACTTTGAGTGATTTTGCAAACATCAGAAGCCATCTGAGGCCAAAAAAAAGCAAACACACATATATTTTTTGTACTTGCACTGTTTATTCTCTTCCACTGTGAACATCTACTGTGTTCTTAATTATTTTTCTGCACTTGTTCAAAGATTCCAGATGTTTTCTAACTGCTGTAGGGCTGCTGTTCTAAGTAATTACAGCGCATTTAGCTGAATTATTAAGTTAGTTCCGGGCATCTGCTTGTTGATCACAACACCTGGACTCCAAACCAGTCATTTTACATTAAGAGAGTATAAGTCTGTACTTTTGTGACAGGAGAGGGCTGTATTTTTCTAAGTGTATTTCAGCCTTGTGTTTTCTTCACACAGTGGTGGTTTATGGTGCCTTGTATATACACAAATGCCAAAAACTGAAATTTCCCTATAGAACTGTCTCAGAACTTAACCCCAGTTCTGCAGCACTGACCAGGCAAAAAGTTTGTACAGTGAGCAGCACTTATGCATTCAGCTAGGAATTTTTTAGTTAGTATTACCTCATCTTAGCACCCAGGACTATTAACTGCAGAGTGATCAGCTAGTTTGGGTGCTGGGCAGTATCACAGACTAGGCCAGCTGCCTTATGTATACTGGCAACCACTTAATTCTTAAACAGACAAATATAGTATGTGAGAGATGTACTTAGTCATTGTGATTGGAGGCCAGACTATAGAATCTCGCATACAGACACAACATGCAACAAACAGGTTGTCAGCGGCTCACACATACCACTCACTGCACCCACTAAGTACCACCAGTTTAGACCTACATATGCGGAGGTGCTCACATGTAACATTCCCCAAGTCTCAAATACATCACAAGCTCAATCCTCAGAAATTAAAGATTCACACAAACAAGACACATACCAGCACAACACATAAAGCCACATCACATTGTTTCTCAACTGCCAAGCCCATAAGGCAAAACATCTCACAACCCAACATCCTGATCATAGGTGACTCCCTTGTGAGATACACGGATGTCCCCTTTACAAGGCTGGATGAAGAGAGGGTTACAGTTAGTTGCCTGTCAGGAGCCAGGCTCTGACAGATCAAGCAAGCACTAAGGTCACTCACCCATAAGTACCATTATGGCTCTGTCATAGTACATGTTGGAGTGAATGACCTGAGATGTACCTCTCTAGACTATATGAAGACAAACATGATTGAACTCTGAGAATAGTTGTCACAGGGAGGTACGAGTCTAACACTGGGCAGCATTCTACCATCTCCAAGGAAGATGCAACAATACAGACAGAAAATGATCAACTTTAACAACTGTCTTAACTACTGGTGTCATTCTGAACTGGTCTGATATTTGACACCCTGGGATGATATGACTGACGGACTATGCTGCTTTACCAGAGATGGTCTCTATTTATAACTTCTAGGCTTTCAAATATTGGCTAAAACATTATCCACCACAATTCTGCCTTTTTTAGGCATTGCCAAACAGGCAAACCTTCCAACATAATAAAAGCTACTCAGGACAAACTAAAGGTGCTGCTGCTCAATGCTAGGAGGGCCCTCAACAGAAAACTGCAGTCCCGGGAAGCTCTCCTCACTCTAGAGAATGCTGACGTCTGTGCAGTTACCAAAGCATTGCTTAAAACCAGAGAACGCACTCCAGCTGTGCATGGCTATAATGCCTGTCATATGTTCCATTCACCCATAGAACATGACAGAGTTAAAGGAGGAGGTGTATTTATCTACATAAAGGATTATCTCACATCAAGATTGGTTAAGCAATATAACATACTGAAACTACTCCATGTCCAACTATGTAAGGGAAAATTCCATTACCAAATTCTTTCTAGCTACAAATCCCCCTTCATGAACCAGGTTACCCACACATAATACCTAGAGCTACTTAAATCACTCACGATCAAGCCCAATACTATACTCATGGATGATTTTAAGAAACCCTCCATCAACTGGTAGGCATACATGACCACTAACATACAGGCCCAAAGAGTCATTGACTTTGTAAATTGAGATACTCTGAAGCAGCTGGTCTGCACTGCCACTGAGGCAGATCTGATACTCACTAATATGGGAGAGACCTGAACCCCCCCATGTGTGATGTCTTTACTGGTAAGACCAGATCACAAAGTAGTCTTCCTGGAAATTAAGGTAACGTTAGACCCTCCACTGAACCCCAAGAACTTTAAAAACTTCCCTAAGCATCCTGGAAACTATTAGGGTCCAACACAACATTCTCATACTAGGTGGCTTCAACTACCCCTCCATCAACTGGGAAAACTGCTCATGCACCAATACACTGGTGCAACGCTTCCTGGAATTCATCAATTCCAATGCCCTGGACCAGCTCATTCTTACCCCCACTAGAGGAATCAACATCCTTGACCTGATTATTACTATCTTGGGCAACCATTTCTCTACACCAATAGTCAATTCTTCCCTGGTTAGATCTGACCACAAGCTAATCACCATGGAAATCCACATCTCACCCCCCCCCCCCCACAAAGGTAATCATCATGAAAAACTTCTCCAAAGCTGACTTTGGGCTCCAAAAAGCACAGGTGGCTAACTTCATGGCACCCATGTCAATGAAAAATAGATGCATGACTGCCAAATTATGCACCAATGCACTGTACGAACATGTACATAACTGCATGGAACTAGCCATACCCAACAGAACCAAGACACTCTCCTCAAAAAAGGAAGCCAGTCTGGTGGTCTCCTGCCATTAATAAACTCTACAACAGAAGGAAGAAACTGTTGCAGAAAAAGGGGAAGTCCCAAGACTGGAAAACTCTGTTATTAGCCTTAACAAAAAGTTGAGATCCCTCATCAAAACCTGTAAAGCCAGCTATGAAGGTAGAATTGCAGCAGACACTAAAAACAACCACAAAGCCTTCTATAGTTATATCAAGAATCTCCACGGCAATACCCAGGTTTGCTCTGAGTTACTGCACAGCGGTACCTCCTGTACTGAGCCAACAGATATTACCAACATACTGGCGGACAGATTCAGTGCCAACTTTACCCATCTTCCCCCCAAGTACCAATCACAATACCGGAGGAATGCCTGGGACCCAGCATTACTGCAACACAGATTAAAGCTATATTGTCCAAGGCCAAGAATACAGCTTCCATGGGACCTGACAATATCCCTGGATGTGTTCTACATGAACTACAAAGTGAACTGGCACCGCATCTGTGTGCCCCATTCAGTCACAGCCTCACCTCAGGCTTTGTCCCTACCAAATGGAGCACTGCTACAGTCATCCCTCTCCATAAAGGGGGAGCAACTACAGACCCAGGGAATTATCGCCCCACTAGTTTGATGAGTCTGGTATGTAAGACTATGGAGCGCATCGTCATGGACCTAATTAACAAGGATACAGGGAATCTCCAGACTCTAGATCCCATGCAATTTGGTTTTGTGAAAGGTAGATCATGCCTGCTCAACCTGGTAAACTTCTTTGAGTTAGTCACCAGAGCTGTGGATGAGGGCAAGGCAGTTCATACAGCCTACCTCAATCTGGCCAAGGCCTTTGATACCATTGCCCACTCAGGAATTATTGATAAACTCACCAACCTAGGTATCAACCCCTATAGCACTAGGTGAGTTGCAAAATGGCTCACAATTAGAACCCACAGTGTGAAAGTGGTGGACTCCAAGTCAGACTGCTGACCAGTCACAAGTGGAGTTGGACAGGGATCGGTCCTGGGTCCTCTCCTGTTTGGCATCTATTTCTCAGAAGTCCAGGCCAACATGGAGGGACTCTGGCTGAACAAGTTCACAAATGTCTGCAAGCTGGGAGCCATTATTAACTCCCCAAGTGATGTATACATCCTACAGAAAGGCCTCACTGAGACCAATGATTGGTGTCAAACCCATGGCCTTAAGCTTAATGCCAAAAAATGCATCATCATCCCCTTTCAAAAAAACTAATTTCTCACTAATTACCACATCCATGGCGTTATAAGAAATCTGGGAACACATTGCCACTGTGGTCAGAAAGTCCTTCTATGTGGCATATCTCACTACCAAGGGTTTTGCATACAGGAAGAAAGAGGTCATCATCTCTCTCTCTACACTTCCCTCATTAGGCCAATCATCGAGTATAATGCCCCATTTGGCATGTACCTCACTAGACACATGCATCAGCTGGAAAGGCCACAAAAGTACCTCACAAAGAGGATCCTAGACATTAAACACATGCCCTACAGAGACAGACTGAAAACCCCCCAGCTATTTTCTGTGTCATATCATCTACTAAGAGGCGATCCCTGCTTGACTTACAAAGCCATGTCTGACCCAGCTCTGTTAGAAATGCTACATCTAAAGAAATCCCAATCCCACCACACCCCACGCTCCAGAGACCTCAACCTCATTACCACAATCAACAGAACATGCTGGAGGGACAGGTTCATAACCCAGAGACTGCTCATGCTCTGTTATAGACTTCCCATACATGTCAAGCAGAACACCTCACTGACCCTTTTCAAGAGAAATCTTGATGAGTGGATGGGAAATAGAAAGTTCACCCCGGGGATCACTTGATAGAGGCACTAAGAACTAACATCGGGCGGCATGATGTCAGGGCACTTCTATGGGTTAGGCTTGTAAAGGGTCAAGAGCCATTAGCTTAGTGCACACCTATGAACCTAAGACAAACTACCCCCTATTAAGCAATGGCATAGCTAGATTCCAAGCTCCCCAATCTCAAAAACACAGTAGCCTAGGCAGAGCAGTACACTAAAGCCCTGTATGACCACATAAACAACTGCATAGAAATGTCAGTACCAACCTGAAATAAGCCAAGGTCAAACCGCAAAAACAAAAGCCACCCTGGTGGACCCCAGTCTTATTAGATTGTATAATAAAAGAAAGAAAACCCTGTCAACAAGTAAGAGGAAACATGCACAACAGAGCAATAACTCCCTCATTAGTATAAACAAGCAGATCAAGGAACTAGTAAAGTCTCTGAAAGATGACTTTGAGGTAAAAATAGCCTCCAAAGCTAAAGATAACCATAAGACATTTTTCAGCCATGTCTGCAGTCTTAAGGGCAACACCCAACAATCTGCAGAATAAGTTATCAACGGCATCTCCTACAACAGGCAGCAACTTAGCTCAAATTTCACTATTCCATCACCCCGAGTTGTCCCTCAAGAAATACCATCTGACACCCCTACACCAATTATCACTAAAGAAGAGGTATCCACAGCACTATCCAAAGCTAAAAACATGGCATCAATGGGACCTGACAATATACTATGTTGCCTCTTAAATAATTTAATTAGGAACCTATCAGGTTGAATAGGATCACTATTTAGCCATAGCCTAGGGATCAGCTTTCTTCTAACAGAGTGGAGAGCAGCTACGATCATACTCCTGCATGAGGGTGGACCGTCAACTATCCCAGGGAATTACAGATCCATAAGCTTGACTAGTCTTGTTTGTAAGACCATAAAAAGAATAATTATGGACCTGATAAACAAAGACATAGGAAACCTCCAAACACTGGACCCAACCATTAAGGGTAAGTCATGCCTGTTAAAGCTGGTGAACTTCTTTGAGAAGGTCACTAAAGCCATTGATGAGGGTAAAACAGTGCTTACTGCCTACCTCAACCTGGCCATGGTATTTGGCACAATATCCCACTCAGGTATTATAAATAAACTCACACAACAGGGCATAAATCCTTACATCAACCGATGGATAACCAGTTGGCTCAAGGACAGGACATGTGATCAAAGGGGGCAATTCAATTCTAGCAAAAGACCAGTTACTAGTGGTATGCCACAGGTCAGTGCTGGGACCACTCCTGTTGGGAATTTACTTTGCAGATGCCAAGGCCAATGTGGAAGGCCTCTAGATGACAAAGTTTGCAGAAAATTATTGAATCCCCAGTGATGTACATATTCTTCAAGGAGGTTTAAGTCAGGCAAATATAACTGATGTCAGAAGCACAGTCTGAAAGTAAATGCAAAACAATGCATTATTGTACCCCTTGGGAAAACAAATACATCTGCTAAATACAGCATTAACATCACACCCATAAGAGTAGACTCAGAGGTTAGAGAACTGGGTACCCAGGTAGACAGAAGCCTGAACTTTGACCGTCACATGTCCACAGTGGTAAGTAAGTCATTCTTTGTGGCACAGCTTAAAATAAAGGTATGGCATCCAGATCTAGGGATATTATAGTACCACTATACACAGCCCACATTAGACCAATAATTGAGTACAGTGTGCCATTTGGCATGTACTGGACCAGATGCCTTCAACTGCTGGAGTGACCTCAAATGTTCCTTACAAAGAATATACATGGTGCAAACAACATGTTCTATGTGGATAGATTGAAAGCCCTTTCCCTTTATTCTGTCTCCTATTGACTATTAAGGGGTGACCTATGTCTGACCTACAAGGCACTCACAAATCCAACCCTGCTGAAGCTGCTGCATATCTGCAAGACAAACAGCATGAGGGTCACCCATTCCAGGGATCTGAACTTAGGCTGTCAAACAGAACATGCTGGAGAGGCAGATATGTGTCCAGAGATTACCACCTCTTTGGAATAGGGTTCCTATTCACATAAAGCAGAGTCCTTCCCTGGCCCTCTTCAAGGCCAATCTGGAATGAATGATGGGGAACCATAAATTCACACCTGGGGTGGTGCCTATGTCCCTTATGGATAAGGGTAATCTGTAAAATAAGTATAAAATACCCAAGGCATAGGCAGAAACCCATGCCTTCCTCCTGCCCCTTATGCACAAATATCTTGTACAGTGTAATAAATTCTATACATATTTAATGGTAACAGCTGATAACACTGGTAATCTGTGTTCCTCATGTCAAAAGTTGGATGATTTTCTTACTATTGTTAGAAGTAAATCTAGACTTAATGATGATGATTGCACTTGTGCTATTGGCATGGCTTGGAGAATTGTTGTTTCATATATTAATGAGTGGACTGATGAACTAAACAATGTTAGGCACAGAACAAATAGAACACATTTAGGAAATGATGCATCTATTTTCTGCAAAGATCTTTAACAACTTTGGAATTTTGGAATTCTGATGCAAGTATTCAGCAATCTGAGGATCCAGTTTGTTTAGAAGGAAACAAAAAAAGAAAGGAAGAAGTTCACAACAAACAAGGAAGAAAAAGAAATTGATTAATGTCTGTAAAGTAAAGAAAATACATACTAAAATGGACACTGCTTTGTTTTGTAATACACAGGTTACAGGGAATGATAACATTTTTTTCTATCAGAAACCTTCAGTCTACAGAAAAAGGCATATTTTTTCCAAATCAGAAGGTAGAAAAAGAGGCAAGGGGCAGATGAAAAGTAAGAAATCAAAACTGAATGTGGAAGGACTGAAGAACATTACTGCAAGAAAAAAGGACAGATGTTGACTACATGGCTCAAGCTGTGGATTTACAATGCCAACTGGATGGGAATTTAATACACAATGAAAACTGTGGGATTAATAAGGCTAATGGTGATGAAGATCTACCCTTCGTAACAATTGATAGAGCAGATATTACTGTATTAGAAGCTGAAAACTCTTCAGAGATGGCCATCAAAGATATTCTTGTAATTGGAGATTCGTTTATTAGAGGAACTGATACTTACATTTGCAAAGAAGATAATGAACATCAAATAGTGTTATGCTTGCCAGGAGCAAAAATAGAAGATGTGAGACAAACCTTGGAACGCCTTAATGTAAGGAAATACAGACCCGTTTTTATTCATGTCGGTACAAATTATGTCATCAGCAAGGATTCTCTGTCTGTTAGTAGGAAACTGACAGGAAACTTGACAGCCCTCTTAGATAGTATAGCTTGTACTGGTATTAGAACATATTTTTCACAAATCACCTATAGAAAGGATAGTCAGGTCACCATGAATGAAAAGATTTTTTGGATAAATATCTACATGGAAAAAATGTCCTGTTTTAAAAAATGGAAATGAGTACAGCATCCAAGCCTATTTTGGGCACGTGTTCAGACAGGATGGCATGCAATTGCCAAGATCAGGGAAGAGAAGTTTTGCAGCAGATATTTTGCAATATCTGACAAACACTAGGTAGGATTTTTGCCAGGTCGAAAATTTAATAGTTCACAGATAGCAACATTTGATGCATCTCTGATGGTTGTTAATGCTAGAAGCATTAATAATTAAGTTTTTTATTGGAAAATTTGCTACATTCCCCCAAGACTGATGTAGTTATTGTTTGTGAAACATGGTTAAACAATAACCGAAAACCGGTTCTGTCAGAGTAGGAATGTTTTGCTGTAACAGACATTCTAACAAAAAATCAGGTGGAGGTGTTATGATAGGAATTAAAGATAATTATGAGACCTGTGATTATTACATGCTCATTGATAACACCAATACTATAGACTGTGTAACTGTGACAATAAATACAACCCTGGAACATGTAACAATTGCTTGAAGTGAATAGACAACCAAAGTCAAGTGCAGATGACCTAGACAAATTCATACATTTCTTGCATGAAATACAGGAGGGAAGAATAATATTAGTTGGGGACTTAACTGGGGGATGGAATGTGGAAAGTTTTGAAAAAGAAATTGAGTGCAAAAAATAAAAAAATGTTTAAAATCAGGATTTAGACATACAACATCAGGGGGATATATTTCCATAAGAACAAGATTTCTGATTAAGGTGAGAGACAAATATATAAGAAATGGAAGAGAGGTCAAACTACAACTTTAAGAACTGAAATAAATAAGCTGGATAACCGATTAAGCATAGTGTGAGACAAGATTATGAAAAAGTTTAAGAAAATTTATATTAAGATATTGAGCATAATAGGAGACCTTTTTATAGATGTGTAATATGTGGAAGGAGTAAAGACATACAAATCGATAAACTGTGCAGATTCTAAAATTTATTCTCATACACAACAGATTATAGATATATTTACAAAATCTTATGCAAAACAGTTTGGCTCCATAAAATGGGTGTTAAATTGTCCTAGTGACATCCAGGTAACCCCAGATACTGGAATCAAATTAGATTATATTGAAAAAAGAACTGCTCAAACTGGACCCAGACAAACCACAGGGAGGAAACAGAATAATAACAATGGCCTGAGAACACTTCAGCAAGAACTTATTGTTATATCTATTATTCACTAGGTCGTATACATTTGGGGAGATTCCTCAAGACTCGAGACATGTGCTTATTAAACCTGTCTTTAAGGGAAAGGGGAGTAGGACAAACCCAGCGTCATATAGACCCAGAAGTCTACTTTTATGTTGTGGAAAAATAATGGTGAAGTTAATATTGTATAAGTTATTGTCAGAATTGGATAGGTTGGGACTTAAAACCATATATCAGCATGCATATGCTGAAAATAGATCTATTACCACCTGGAGCTTGATGTTCTATAACAATATAATAACTGATATGAATACAACATTGTGCTGTGTTGTTATTTATATAGATTTAACTTCAGCATTTGACAGGGTCATACACAAAACACTGATCAATAAATTAGTACAACTAGGTACTGATAATCTCTTGATAAGATGGATAGCAGCATGGCTTACAAATAGGACATGGCAAGTATCAACAGCAACTGGACAGGTGAAATCAGGGTGTCCCACAGGGCTCTGTCCTAGCCTTTACTTGCTTAGATTGTATCTTTCAGACCTAACGTTTTCATCTGATGTGCTCTACCGTGTATATGCAGATGACCTAAAATCGGGTAAACCGATTTCATGTGTTACAGATAAGGCATGTCTGCAAAAATAACTTGACTAAATTGACCATTTGGGCACAGGAGAATAATATTCTGATAAATACATCAAAAACTAAGCATATGATACTTGGGAGACATAACTTGAAAGGTGAATATTTAATATAGCACACTGTAATTGAAACAGTAGACTCATTTAAGGACCTGGGTATATGGGTAGATTCAACTCTAAGTTTTTCTAATCATATCAACCAATTGGTTAATGATAGTTATAGAAATATAGGTTGTATAAAGGATTTATAAAGTCTAGGAAATCAAAAATGATGACGTCATTGTTTATTAGTTACATTAAACCCAAACTTGAATATAGAATGGCAATATGGAAACCCTATAAGAAAACAAGCATGAGTAAACTGGAAAGAGTACAACGGAAATATACCCCATGAATGTGAAAATTTAAGTTATTATGAAAGACTAAAATATCTGAACTTGTACAGTGTCTGTTACAGATATCTAAGAGGAGATCTTATTCGGGTATAAAGGACATTTAGAGACAACTACCTCTAGGAATGTTTGCGGTTATCAAAAAGTACTAGAGAATCATCAGACAACCTATGTAGAATAACCTATAGAAATGAGAAGTTCACTAATTGGTTCTCTGATAGAGTAGCTGATGCATGGAACAGACTGCCAAATTACATTAAAGCAAGACTAGTTTAGATATTTTTAAAAACAGCCTGGACACTTATTATGGGAACAAGTGTTTTGGTATATTGGCATGCTAGAAGGGCATTAATGCCCGTGCTTGAAATATTTGCCTGTATGTATGTATGTATGTATGCCCCTAGGGTCCATACACTGGGTAAACTGGGTTTTACTGGTTAGGCTAATAAAGGCTCTTGAGCCATTAGCCTATAAATCTCCTCTGAACCTATGAATTCCTGGCTGCTTATTCACTCATAGCTGAATACTTGTCAGTATATTCAAGTGTGCGAATCTTGAATACACAGACTCCATCTGTAAATATTCTGTCTCTAAATGTGTGTGACCTAAGAGGCAATTTATGTATAGTCTAGAGATGTGGGGGCAGTGCTCTGACATCAGGAGTTGCAGGGGACTTGGTACCATGAGAAAGCACTTTTTTAAACTTTCTGCCAATCCAGAGCATTCACCTGGCTTGAGTGATTGTCAGTACATTAGTGGCCCTGAAGCAGTTTGCATTCAAGCTAGTGAAGCCAGTTACCTGACCACATTGTGTATCATTTTCACTAGATGTAGTTAGAAGTATAAGGAGTGATAGATGCCCCTGGCTTACCTGGGACTTAAAATCACCAATGGCATCTTGAATCTCTGTTTTGAAGAGATGAAAAGCCAATAGAGTTCAGAATCTTGATGAGCTTTTTTAATAACTTATTGAGAAATTAAAACTGTGGATCATGACTGCCAAAGCTTCCAGTTTCAGAAGAAAACAGAATGTCCTTTGACTACCTGAAATTCCTGTGATCTGACTCAGAGACCAAACAGGTCTTGGGTGGCTCACAATTCACTACAGTTTCAAGTTTCACCATCAATGATAACCAAAACCTCACCTCAAGGGAGGTGACACTGTCTCAGTGCCTTCTTCCTTGATTTCCCTGTCCCTGTATGTCTAGGATGTGCCTCAGTAATATTTGCCTTTCATTGGCTATATTTTCATATCTGTAGTTCATAACAACGTGAGTTGCATGTGCTTCAAGGGGTATAAGGTGAAAAGTCATGGTCAGAGAGAGAAAAATACAGTGATACTGTTTATGTGGTATTAACTTCAATAGAAATATCACAACTTGTTTCTTAATCATTACAAAGAAAAGCAATATGTTGATATTTATTTTAATATTGCCAGAAATAAGTGAATGATGGATCATTTCTTACTGTCAACTGACACCTTAAATGATTGTGGTGAAAACAGGCATTGATAGCTGCACTGTAAGCTGTAACATAACAGCTACAGAGTGTGGTTTACCTACCTTTTCATACTTTTTTAAACATTTAATAAAACAAGCACTTACTGCACATTGGAATTTGCTTATCATTTTATAAAAGCTCAAGGATGTATTGAACAAAGTGCTGTTTATAATAGATGTCTTGGTTGTGCAGTATTTAAAGCACAAAAATTCATTTATGAAAATTTAGAGGAAAATATTAAGGCCTGAATTCATTAAGGTACCACAACATGTACACGGTGGTGTACACATCCCAGTACCTTTTCATGATTCAGCAAGCACCCTTACACTGAGCTGCACAGTCCTACAACATGAAGACATGCAGCACCATGGTGGGGTGGTCCTGCAGCCATGCTGAATGTTAATGAGGCCTTCCGGGGTAGAGGCCAATGCTAATTACCCATGTACTCTCTTCCCAGAACATCCTCCTGGAAGGCATCTACAAACTGAGTGATTAAAGAAGGCAGACAGCCATGTCAATCAGCACAACCATCCCCACCATGTTGTAGTAGCAAGCATGGCCAAAAGGTCATGTTCAACCCCTAAACATGAATGTGGTGGGGGCAACCACTGGACACCAGGGTTTACTTTAAAAGTGCCATAATGGCACCAACACCAAAACAGGGATCAAGAGGTCAAGGAACTAATGGAAACTAGGGATTAATGTTTAAAGTGTTGCATCAGCACCAACATTACAATGGGGATTGGGGGTGGGGGGATACACTAGACACCAGGGAAAACTCTGAACAGCAAAATGGGGATAGGGGAATCACCGGATGCACTCTAAAGTGCCGTAATGTAACCAATCACAGTGCAGGGAATTGCAGGGTGAGGAGAACCAACAGACACCAGGGATGACTATTTAAAATGTTATAATGGTACATACATCATAACAGGGATATGGGGTGGGGGGATTATACTATACAATCATGGCCTAATACATACATGCCATAACGGCAATAAAGTATTATGGGAGATGGGGCTACCACAGGAGGGTAGGGAAAAGTACAGTTACTGTGGTATGTGTGTATATACCTGTGTGAGAGAATGACTTGAGGGTGGATTCCACTGCCTACATAAACAGCAGGTTACTACAGAAATGTGTAGCTCAGCGATGAACCATGCAGATTAGCCAATAACGAGGTCTTACCTCATCAAGGCTAGCATATTTTTGAGTCACTAATGGGCACATTAAGATGGAAAGGCTTTTCTAGCAGGAGCCATGTGGCTGATGCTAAGAACTTTAATGAATCCCTGGGAAAGTCTAGATTTTTTTCATTATAATGTATTTGCAGTATTCATGTAATATACATTTTGAATTTGTTGAATATATTCATTATAAAGAAGAAATTCTTCTTGAAACATGAATGTTTTGCATCAGTCCCTTTATTTTTAATTTACTGTTCACACTGTGTGTGTGTGTGTGTGTGTGTGTGTATATATATATATATATATATATGTATATATATATATATATATATATATATATATATATATATATATATATATATATATATATATATATATATATATATATATATATATATATATATATATATGTGTGTGTGTGTGTGTGTGTGTGTGTGTGTGTATATATATATATATATATATATATATATATATATATATATATATATATATTTTTTTTTTTTTTTATTCCAACCCCTAATTCCCTAACAACTAGCCCAACCCACTCATCCTACCTCCCCCCACCCCCCAATCCAATTACATCCCACAATGATCCCAACACACATTCCCAGACAACACAACTCTACCCTCACACACAACCAACCAGGATTCCTAGTTGTACTTCTCACTCAAAGTAGTATCATGTTACCCACACACTCACATCCCTATCACTAGCTCTACTATCGCTAACCTTCCTAACTTCCTTAGAAACAGACCTACCACTGCACAACTACTATCACACTACCCACACTAGCCCACCATCTCAAACCCACTCAGACTTCTACATCTGCCCTACAATCATAAATCTTACAACTACATATTACTCACTAACAAAAATTACACCATCTCACCACAGTAAGAAAACTCTCATAGACCAAGCTCACAAACAATTAATATTACAAAACACATACTGGCACTCCTACAAACTCTTCTAACCTCTGGTGACATTCCCCCAAATCCAGGTCCCCTCTCAGCTAGACAAACATCTGACCTGCTAATCCTAAATCTCAACATAAGAAGTATTACCAACAGGCTAACAGACCTACATGCATTCATAGCCCACCACAACCCTGATATACTCGCCATTACAGAAACCTAGCTTAAACCCAGTATCCAAGATGAAGACTTTCTTCCCCCAGGGTATAATACACTTAGATCTGATAGAACAAACAGGAAAGGAGGAGGAGTAGCCATTCTCTTTAAAAACACCCTTAACCTCCAGCTCCTGTACACCACACCACCCACTTTTCAAAATGCTGAAGTCCTATTTTCTGTCCTATCCATAAGAAACACCAAGAAGATCAATATAATATGCTGCTACCTACCTCCAGGCAACAACTCGCTCATAATAGAAGACATCCTACACTGGACAAAGGACAATCTACCTCAGGAAACAATCCTACTAGGAGACCTTAACACTGACTGGGCAGCCTTTAACTCCAGCAGCCCCTCTACTCATATCAATCTATATGGGTTCTCTCAACTAATTAAAGAACCAACTAGAATAGATGAGAAAACAAAGAGCGAATCCATAGTGGACTGGACACTAACCAACTATCCCAAACAAAACTATACAGTAGGCTGTCTCCCAGATGACTTAAGGGATCATCTCCCCACCTTCCTACTCCAGAAACACTCCAATCACCCCAAACCAGTAGTCTACAAATTTGTACGAGATGACCGTAACCTTACCCCACGATACCTAAATACTGTCCTAAGCCACTGCAACTGGGAACCACTACGGACACTCGGGTTAGACCAGGCAGTAGACTACTTCAATACTACCTTCTCTAACATCCTTAACAGTCTAGCTCTCAGCAGAAAGATCAGAGTTAAAGCCAACTACGCACCCTGGCTAAATAGGGACACCAGAGCCTTACTAAAAGCTAGAGATAAAGCCTGGAAAATCTGGAAAACTGACAAAACCCCTAGCTCCAGACAATACTATCAACAGCTTAGAAACAAGGCCAAGGCTGAATCCAAAATAAACAAAATAAACAAACAAAACTATTTTCTTAGCGCCCAAAGGAAATATTCAAATAGTCCACAAAAATTCTAGCATACCATTAACTCCCAACTAAAGCCAGGCAAAACCACAACCCCAGCACCCATCTCTACTAACAATACCCTAGACATAGCTTCTCAATTTAATAACCATTTTACTAAACCCATCTTAGCCCTGTCCAGTCAAATAACCTCAGTCACAACCTAACCTGTCCCACACCACCCCCTCTTTCAGCCTATCACCAGTGCCCACCTCAACTATCAAAAAACTCCTCCTAAAACTAAAGCCAACCACACTAGCAGCTGATAACATACCTAATGCATACCTAAAAATGGCTAGTGACTCCCTATCATATCCTGTCTCCATCCTTATCAACCGCTCCATACTAGAATCCTACATACCCAAACTCTGGAAAGTATCTCACATCATTCCTCTCCATAAAGGAGGTAATTCTTATGAATTCTCCAACTATCGACCTATTGCCATCCTTTGCCCCTTATCCAAAATTCTTGAGAAATGCATCCACTTGCAAGTGATGACATTTCTTAACACACACAATCTACTATCTACCACACAACATGGTTTCCATCCACATCACAGCATTACCACAGCCCTTCTATCCTTCACTAATTTTATAAACCTTCACAGGAATGATAACAAATATGTATCAGCCATTTTCCTAGACCTCTCAAAAGCATTTGATATGGTCTCCCACTCCATTCTACTAGACTAACATCATTATCCTTCACCTCCTCTACAACAGCCTGGTTCAGAAGCTACTTCTCTGACAGGCAACAATCAGTCCAGTGGAAAGGAACTCTGTCTACACAACTTCCAACCACCATAGGCGTCCCACAGGGCTCCATACTGGGCCCTCTATTGATTGTTCTCTATTTACACAAATAACCTCAAATGCTCTACACAACATGCAACACTCATTCAATATGCGGATTATTCAAACCTGATCTGCTCCACCTCATCTCCCACCACCCTACATACACTCACTCAAGTTACCTTTATCTCAGTAGAAAAATGGATATCGGGTATCCAACTAATGCTAAATCCCAAAAAGACAACACTGCTACTATTTACTCCTAATAGATAAAAAAAAACCTCTCCTTTACCATAACATCTAAGGACGGCACCACCATCTCCCCTTCTAACCACACCAAACTTCTGGGCATTGAAATAGACAATATTCTCCACTTTGATGTTCTCATCTCACATACCATAAAACTAGTACGCAAAAAACTAGGCTCCCTATACAGGCATAAGTCCTTTCTCTCACAAAAAGCAAGAGTCACTCTTGCACAAAGCCACCTCCTCTCATCTCTATTATACGCAGCACCAATCTTTACCCAAATCAGACAATGTGACCTAAACAAACTAGAATCATGCTACAATAAAATAACCAAGTTTGCTACTAACTCAACCTATAGAACCCATCACTGTGCTGCACTAAAAGAACTAAAATGGCTTGAACTACCACAGCTACTTAACTATCACCAGCTGGGCACAGTCTACAATATTCTCAAATATCCTGAAAACAAACCCTCATTATCCAACCTACTTACTATCTATACTGCAAACTGGTACCTAAGATCCAGTGAAAAATCTCTCCTCTCCATCACCAAGGCTAACAATAATGCAGGGAAAGCGCTCTACTCCCACACCGTTGCCAGAAATTGGAACTATCTTCCCCTATCTGTGTCCACTGCCCCCTCCACATCCATATTCAAAAACTCCCTCAAATCGCACCTTCTTAGTACCTGGTTATGCCCTTGTATCACATAACCCTACCCATACTACTATTAACTCCCCAAATTCCTCTCTGATCACATGCTGGAGCTCTGATCCCCTGTAGGCTTGGTCATCTGAAAGGGTACTTTTAACTGTAGAATCTTACTTGATATATTTTCTTTTCTTACCAATGTATGACTGACACTGTCTTTTTACCCATGTTCTATATCTTCTTTTACCTGGAGTGTTTTTATTAATTTCTTGTTATATTACTATGCTCAGCATACATGCTGTAACCTGTTTTGTGTATTATGCTGGATGTACTGTATTTGTACATCTTGATGTTGGAGCTTTTCCCCCAGGGCCTCCACTGAAAATGGACCTAGTCCAGTCAGAATTTCCCGGTTAACAAATGTAAAATAAAATAAAATGTATGTGTGTGTGTGTGTGTGTGTGTGTGTGTGTGTGTATATATATATATATATATATATATATGGATCTACCTGAATAGATCGAAACTTCATAACACCGACAACTACTTCACCGACACCACATAATCGACAGTTCACAAACACGACACCACATACACTCAACACATCATAACAACAAACAAAACAAATACCCTATCCAAAACCCACACACACAACACAAGCACACCAAAATCCTTACAAACCAACACTAACCCTTACATACACAACTATCTACAACCCTAACCGAAACCCTAACCCTAAGGTCCGTCACTATCGCACACTCACCAAACCCGCTCCCTAACCCTAACTCACTTAACCCGCCCCTAACCCAAAAAATATCACTACTGCACCCTTACCTAACCCGCGCCCTAACCCTAACTCACTTATCCCACCCCTATCCCTACAGACCGCCAACATTGCATACTTACCTTACTCGCACCCTTACCTAACCCACGCCCTAACCCTAACTCACTTATCCCACCCCTATCCCTACAGACCGTCAACATCGTACACTTACCTTACTCGCACCCTAACGGCCGTCACTACCGCATACTTACACATCCTTTCCCCATCTCAGTGTTCTCAGCGTCAGTGTCTTCCTCCGTCAGTCTTCTGCCTTGTCGATCTTCTGGCGCTTTGTCGGTGTTATGACGTTTCGATCTACTCAGGTAGATCCATATATATATATATATATATATATATATATATATATATATATGTGTGTGTGTGTGTGTGTGTGTGTGTGTGTGTGTGTGTGTATATATATATATATATATATATATATATATATATATATATATATATATATATATATGGGATCACTACATAATCTCAAAATATTGGAATATCGAATTCCAAAATCTCGAGACTATATAGCCAAAACCCCTAAATGCCAAAAGACCAGAAGCGCAAAATTCAAAATCCCGATGTTTGGAGATATTGAAGTAGTGCTTCTGGTGTTGCAGTTTGTAGATGGATAGGTGGAAGTTCAGGTAAGTATGTATGTGTAAGTGTGTTGGGTAGGGGCTTTAGTGTGTGTCAGTGTGTGTTGTGACTGTGATGTGTATGTGTAAGGGACTGTAAAATGTGTGGGTGTGAGTTTCCCTTGTGTGTCTGTTGGTGCGATTTCAGAGTTAGTATATTTAAGTAGATGGTGTGGGGGGAGCAGCCCCCCCCACATGGGGGGTGCAGGGGGCTTGCCCCCTTCTTATCTGTACTGTAGGATGATATGTTTGATTGTGGGGGGAAGTTGCGTGTATGTTTATGTGTGTGATGTATGTGTGTTGTACGTTCGGGATTTTGAATTTCGCACTTCTGGTGTTTCGGCATTTAGGGGGTTTCGGCTATATAGTCTCGAGATTTTGGATTCCGATATTTCAAACTTTCGAGATTATGTAGTGATCCCACACACACGCACACACACACACAGACACACACACACACACACACACACACACACACACACACACCTGGATAGTCTGACTAGGCAAAAACCTCCTTCCAGCAGAGTCCCAGGGTAAAAAGCTCCGGACAAAAAAGTACAGTAAAATAAGTATTCTTATCAATTGGTTATTTTTTATATACATTTATCTGTACATCTATATCTAATATATATATATATATATATATATATATATATATATATATATATATATATATATTTTTTTTTTTTTTTTTAATTATTTTTTTTTCCCCCAAGAAATACTCAGGAATCCAAGGATTTATATAACCTTTGACAGATGTCACATCCTAGGTACTAGGTATACGTGAGATACTGGAAAAGGTGTTGTTGTTGTTTGACAGAGTAAGCTAGCCTGCTTTTCCTTTTTAGTTGTACTATATAAATAATAATAATACCAAATTATGTTTTCGTACTCCTTTTGCATTAGACAAATGTCACTTTGTGTTGTATTGCATTGTATATAGCACAACCCCAGAGCTGCATCTGGCTCATCTAGCACCAGGTGTCATTCCTCGATCTGGCGTCCCTCATCTCCTTACTTGAAGAGGAAACAAAAGCCGATCATCCATTCAGGCATGCCTCTGTTTTCCAAAAAGGAATGCCAGTTCTTATGTGCCTGCCCCTCATCTCTTCAAGTAAAAAGCAAAAAAAAAAAGTAAGTTCTCTGTCTGATCTTGTGCTTCTCACTTCTGTTCTAAGATGGAGCACCAGGTCCTATGTGCCTATCTCTCATCAAGTTAAAAAAAGTATTCTTTTTTAAAAAAAAAAAACTGCAGTATATTGCTACAACTTAAGATCATATGCAAAATGCTGCAAAAAGCACTTCACTCCTGACTGCAGAATAAGAAGTTATGTACCTACCATAACGTTCCATGTTAGTTATCTTCTCTCGCCTTCTTTCTTGCTGGATGGGTTCGGAGCCGATCCTCGGCTCCGACTCGGCATTTGTTAAGCTCAAGAGCTAATTTTACCAGCTCGAGGCAACCCTATATCCCATGATGCAAGGCGAAGACTACCCAGATCCCGTTTGGTAGCTAAGGAAATTATGGAATATATTCTTCCAACTGTAAAGGAGGAAGAAAAAGTAACAATACTAAAAATGACAATCATAATCATCATAATCCTCTGAAAGGGATCAACCTAATCTAGTGACACTAGAAGCTGATTAGCTAGAAAAAGGATAAAGCCTCTTAAGAAAAGAGGCATAATCTTCTCGGTCTGACCAGGCTAGGGGGATGGAGGGCGGGACGCAAGAAAGAAGGCGAGAGAAGACAACTAACATGGAACGTTATGGTAGGTACATAACTTCTTAATGTTAAGTTGTCAATCTCGCCTTCATTCTTGCTGGATGGGACCGTGTCCCTAGCACCTCTATCCTGGGTGGCTCAATGGAACAGACTCTTGAGAACGGTGGAACTAAAATTAGCTCTGTCTCTGGAGGCCAAGTCTAATTTGTAATGTGAAACAAAGGTATGAGGGGAGGCCCATGTGGCTGCTACACAAATAGTGTCTATTGGAAGTCTAGTCTGAAAAGCTGTAGATGTAGCTAGAGCTCTGGTAGAATGGGCTTTTGGCCTAGAAATCAACTCTTTGCCTCTGAGCTGATAAATGTAAGTAATCACAGAAGACAGCCATCTAGATAAAGTCACCTTGGAAACTGGAAGGCCTTTCCTGTTCTCTGCATAGGATAGAAACAGTTGATCAGATTTCCTAAAATGTTTAGTTTTGTCTAGATAATATCTGAGCTGGCAGTGAACATCAAGACAATGTAATTTTTGTTCCGCTCTATCAGAATAATTTGGGAAAAAAACTGGAAGATCAATGGATTGATTTAAGTTCGTCTGCGATGCCACTTTGGGTAAGAAAGACGGATTAGTCCTTAGAGATACCCTGTCTTTGTGGAAGATTAAGTAGGGAGGACGAATGCAGAGAGCATGAAGCTCAGATACTCTCCTGGCAGAAGTAATGGCGACTAGAAAGAGTGTCTTCCAAGAAAGAAATTTCAATGAACAGCAGGTTCGAAAGGGGGGAGAATCAAGGATGTTAAAATTAAATTTAGATCCCACTGTGGTGGGGGGTCTCTAATTGGAGGTTTAAGTAAAAAGATACCTCGAAGGAATGCCTTGCAAAGTTTATGTGACATAATGTTGTGGTCCAAAAAGCCTATATGAAAATTCGAAATGGCTGCCAGCTGAACTTTTACTGTGGAGGAAGAGGATCCTGAATGAAAAATCTCAGCTAGGAAGTCCAAGACCGAATGAATCGGAGCAGTATAGGGGTCTATATTCCTAGCTTTTGCCCAGAAGGAGAAACGCTGCCATTTACTAGTGTAAATCCTTCTGGTAGAAGATTTAAGGGAAGCTACTATGATATCCCGGATGGGATTAGAAATCATAGGAAGCCTGGCTAAGGATGGAAGTGGAGCAACCTAGCAGTGAGGTTGAGAGAAGGTATGGATTGGTGCAGCTGCCCCGACTGGTGGGTCAGAAGATCTGGAACCGCGTCCAGATGCCATGGCTGTACCAAGAGATAACGATGTAGGAACAGAAACCATATCTGTCGAGGCCAATAAGGGGCAATGAGAATCAACTTGGCTCTCAAGGCGGTTGCTTTCTGAATTACTTGAGGTATCAGAGGAAATGGGGGAAAGACATAAAGAAGTCCCCTGGGCCAATCTTGGGTTAGAGCGTCTCTGGGGGGGATGGCCTGGAAGGGGGAAGAGAGAGAAGAAGTCTGGGCATTTGCTGTTTTGAGGTGTAGCAAAAAGGTCGCAGCAAGGAAGGCCCCACTCCTGAAAAATCTCTTCCGTCACTGATTGTTTGAGAGACCACTCATGAGGCATGAGAATAGCTCTGCTCAACCTGTCCGCTATGATGTTGGATTTCCCGGGGATATGCATTGCTATCAGAAACCGCTGAGAAGAGATTGCCCACTGCCCAAGTCTGAGAGCCTCTCGACACAGTCAATAGGACTTGGTTCTGCCCTATTTGTTGATATACCACACTACGGACATATTGTTGTGAACTGCAATAGTTCCCAGGGGAAGAGAGTCGTTGAGGGCTTGCAACGTTAAAAGCACTACTCTCATCTCTAGGACATTTATGTGCAGATGGTATTCGAAAGGTTGCCAAGTGCCATGGACCATCCTGCCCTGATAATGCCCCCCCCCCCACCCGATCAGGGAGGCGTCCGATGTAATCGTGGCGACCGGGGCAGGAGGAACAAAGGGTCTGCCCTGATGGACTTGAGGGGACGATATCCACCAGGTCAGATGCCTTTTGCAAGTTGGAGTTATTATGATCCTGTGACGCATGGGAAGTTGATGAAAGGACCATTGGGCGAATAGCATCCATTGTAGAAGACGCATGTAAAAGCGGGCAAAGGGAAGAAGTGTTATGGCGGCCGCCATAAGACCCAATACTTTCAGAGCAAATCTGGCCTGAATTTTGTAGCTGAGAAGAATCACCTGGACGTGACTTTGAATGTCCAAGATCCTTTGGTCTGTTAACTTTGCTGAAAGTTGTACGGTGTCCAATTTTGTGCCTATAAAAGTAATAGATTGACAAGGCGACAAGGCAGATTTTTCGAAATTTATAGAAATCCCTAGCCCTCTGCAAATGTGAATGGTGTAATCTCTGGCTTGGAGAAGTTGATGCCTGGTGGTGGCAGTAAGGAGCCAGTCGTCTGGATATGGAAACACCTGGAATCCTTGACGTCTCAGGTGAGCCGTAACCACTGCCATACATTTGGTGAACACTCTGGGGGCTGTAGTGAGTCCAAAGGGCAGGGCCCTGAATTGGAAGTGACTGGTCCCCAGCCGAAAGTGGAGAAATCTTCTGGAGCGCCTGTGAATTTTTATGTGATAGTACGCATCCTGAAGATCTACCGAGCACATCCAATTGTCCTTGCCCAGAAAGGGTAGAATGGACTGAAGCGTGACCATCCGAAATCTTGTTTTCTTTACAAACTTGTTTAGTTTGCTCAGATCTAATATTGGTCTCCAGTCCCCTGTCTTTTTTGGTACTAAAAAGAACCTTGAGTAGATTCCGGATCCTATTTGGTCTGCTGGGACTGGCTGGATGGCTCTTTTTGCTAGCAGTTTTGATATCTCTGGTACTGCTAGTTCCCTTAGACCGGGTGGAACGTCTGGAAGGGTTCCCTTTTGCTGAACTGGGGTTTGAATAAAGGGAATTTTGTAACCCTCGGATATAATCGACTGTACCCATTTGTCTTGAGAAAGGGAAAGCCAGGCTATTGGGTACAGTGATAATCTTCCCCCGACCTCCTCCGAAGGTGGACAATCGGGCAACATCTCAGGGATGCTGGAAGGGTTTGTCAGAAAGAGGCTCTCTGCTACCCTGATTTTGCAGACCCCCTCTGCCCCTAGGGCGGCGTCTGTTGTTGTTACCCCCTCTGCCTCTGGGGGTAAACTGACCTCGTGCATCAGGCGTGACTCCTTGAGATTTGCAGAACCACATCTTCCCTCCCTTCTGACCTTTTGGGTAAGGTCTTGAAGGGGTGGAGAAACGGACTCCTACGGCAGAAAGAGTCTTGCCATCTTGTTTGCATCTAGTCAAAGTGTCTTTCACTTGAGGTCCGAACAAGGTCGAACCATCAAAAGGGGAGTTTGTGAAGGATGCCTTGAAGGGGTCTGCAAAATTACAAAGCCGCATCCAGGACTGACACCTTAAAGCCACTCCTGTGCCTGCGGCCCTACTCGCTCCATCGGCTGCATAAGAAATGAGCCGCATGGAGGAGTTAACATTGGAGTTTAGGATTCCTAGCTGTGAGCTAATCTTATCCTGAGACCCAGCAGCTGACAGATCCTGTAAAACTTCTCCCAACTCTTTAAGAACATCTCTTTGAAGGCGGGTGAAGTGACACAAGTAGTTCAGCAATCGCATGGCAAAGGTCGCTGAAGAAAAAATCCACTTGCCGTACCTGTCCATAGTCCTAGAATCCTTGTTAGGAGGATGGACAGGTACTGAATGATCAGCTAGTTCCTTCTTGGTGGCTGCAGCCACCACCATGGCATCAACCGGGACACCTTTTGTCAAATATTGCCTATCAGGTGGGGCCATAATGAATTTAGAAGGCCTCCTAGGAATAGGTTCCACCGAATCTGGGGCCATCCATGCTTTCTGAGCCACTACGTCCATAAGAGGGTCGAAAGGCGGAGACACCCAGGAGTTGGAGGGTCGAGATCCAAACGCCTCCAGGTATACTGACTCGTCCTCGGAAGGATTAAGGGAGGGCCAGTTCCCCCTCTGCTTAAGGAGTTCAAGGATGTCTGAGAAAAAGACATCCTCAGAGGAGGACCTTGGAGATCCCTCTGACTCATCCAAGTCAGTATCAGATGTAATAGACTCGGGGGGAGTCTAGATGTTTCCTCTTACATGTCCTCTTACGCGGAGGTTCACCTGACGGATCAGGGGAAGCCTCAGAAGAGGAAGATATTCCCAATGGGGAAACCTGAGGCGTTGGATCTCTGGGTCCGGGAGCAAGAGAGTGGGAAGAGACGTCAGCAGGCACTGTAGTGGGAGGAGCTGATGGAACTGACCATTGACTACGCCCAGGGGCTAGTACACTCCTCATCACCTTGAAGGCTCCCCCATCAGAGAGACCAGAAGGTTCCCGCTCCGAAGAGATAGGAACTCCAGGCCTCACCGAGAGGGAAGGCTCCGAGGCAGATGTCGGGGCTGAGCTCACCAACGCCGAAGCCCCGAGAGGGAGAACGGGGTCGGACAAGGGTCCGATGCCACTCGCCCCCTCAGAGCCGACGAGAGAGACCAGACGCCCGGATCCCTCCAATGAAGGCCTCAAGGAGGAAATCGGAGCGGAGGACGACGGAGCCGAAAGGGGTGGTATTGGCTCCGAAGCTACAACAGTCACGGCTCCAAGGAGCTCCGGCTCCGAGCTCTGTAAGAGAATCGAAGGAGGAATGTTAGGTGGATGTGAAATAGCTACCATCTGTTGAGATGGGCTATGGAGCATTTGGGCCAATGCCTGAGACTTTAATAGTCTATTCACCACTCTCTCGAGGTCGTGATCAGACAGCCTGGACGACCGAGAAGAACAGCTCCGATGGCTCTGCTCCGAGAGCAGGGGTGATCTCGGAGCCGAACGTATCGATTCCAATGAGGGGGATCGAGATCTCTTTTTAGAGATAGGTGGAGCCGAAGGAGCCGAGGATACGTCGGCTCCAGCCGGAGCCGAAACTGAGTGTCCAGATCTGGCAGTATCGGCGCCGGATGGAGCCGATACTGTGACTTCTAAAATGGAAGGATCGGCTCCGGCCGGAGCCGATCTCGACACTAAAGAAGCAGAACCAGTAGCCGACGGCTTGGGACTTGCAGCCGAAGGCTTGACAGGTTTCGAGGGCTTCCCCAGAGCCGACTTAGTCGGGGAGCTCTCAGGCTTTAATAAGCCCCTCAATATTAATTTATTTCTGCGCTCCTGCAGGACTCTTGGGCTGAAGGCATGACAGATAGCACAAGAGTCCTGCAGGTGCAGAGGTCCCAGGCAGTAAACACAAGAAGTGTGACCGTCTGTCAGAGACATCTTCTGACAGCACGAGTCACACTTCTTGAAGCCTGAGACCTTTGTGTCCTTCGACATAGCTGTGTCGAGGAAACACAAGTGACAAGAAAAACACAGACACACACACACAAATAACACCCAATCCAATAATCTAAACTAAACAGGGATACAACACACTCAAACACACACAAAAATCCCTGACAGGAAAAATTTAGGAAAGGGGAAGGCCTAAGGCCTAACCTAGGGAAGGGGATAAATAACCCGAAAAAAAGGGAACACTAACGGGAATAGGGTTAAAATAAACGTTAAGTTTCACAAAACAACTAAGGTTATGAAAATTAAAAGGGGTGAGACTAAAAGTCTTATTATGAAGAAAACTTACCTAGAGCTGGTAAAAGAGGCACCTCGTAAGCGAAGCGGCAAACGAGATCTGGGTAGTCTCCGCCTTGCATCATGGGATAGAGGGTTGCCTCGAGCTGGTAAAATTAGCTCTTGAGCTTAGCAAGTGCCGAGTCGGAGCCGAGGATCGGCTCCGAACCCATCCAGCAAGAATGAAGGCGAGATTGACAACTTAACATGCAGTAATAATGTTAATTTCCATACTGGGACTCAAAAATACCACTATGGAAATGAATGCCAGTGCTGCAATTGTGCCCCTAATACCCTATGCCTGAAGCAGCTGCCCCCTTTGTCCCACCCTAGCTATGCGTTTGACACCACCTAGAGTAGCAGATAATAATATACAAGATAGGGTATTCAACCTTTCAGTGTTGGGAGGGCACATAGTCTTAGAAAGGTTCAGGGGGCCTTATTGCATTCAGTCAACATTTATATGTGCACTGTTTTAATTTAAAGCTTGCTGAGTGCTAAATAAAATGCTTTGATGGGCTGGATTGTGGCCCATGAGCCTCCTGTTGGTCACCTTTGGTACAAAATTTCTTTACTTTTTTGTTTTTTCTTTTTTGAAGTCAGGGAGAACCTTTTTTTATTTGTTTATTACTATATATATATATATATATATATATATATATATATATATATATACAATATAAAGATATATATATATATATATATATATATATAAAATATAAAGATATATATATATATATATATATATATATATATATATATACACACACACATATATGTGTGTTGGTGTTTTACAAATATATATATATATATATATATATATATATATATATATAGACATAGATAGATATAGATATATATCTGTAAATTAACTTCTATTCCTTCCAACCTCAGACAACAAAACCAACTTATCCAAATTCAAACACTTGCTAAAACACTTTCAAAACACTTAGGTAGATTTCCTTGGCCCTTACATACCTACATTACCTCTCTATACCTCAGCAAATCTTTTTAAATCTCACTGAATGTGCCAATTTGCCTTGTATTAATACATAATGGCTCTATATTTATTAACTGTACAGTTTCTTTAGTATGCTGCCTTTCATTTAGTGCATGTATGTATTGTAGCTTTAAGTTTTACATTTTTCTCTATTGTATAAAATTGGCTATTTTGTAAATGGAGCTTTTCTCCCCAGGCCTCTGTTTGAAGAGAGCTATCACAACCCAACAGGACTTCTCCAGTCAAGAAAAACAATAAATAAGTGTTCATTCATTGATTTGATAAATTTGTTATTTGCATTTTCTTATACAATTTGCACATATTCAGTTATTCTGAAAGTCTCAACATTGTATTTACCTGGCTGTGGAATGGTGATTCATCACTAGGACAAAGCAGAAATTCCTTGAGATTCCAAGCACAGAATAAGTTATTTCTTACATTTATTTCATTGAATTGCACTACTTTACCACTTATAATTGTGCTATACAGCTAATATACTACATTTTGCACTCTTATAAAGCTTTTTTTACTGTTTCACTGCATTTATGTGCTGTTTTATACTGTTTTAACTGTAATTTCCATTGCTAGATACTGTTTCATTATTCTAATTGCATTTTTACTGAATTACTTAACTGTAAACTGCTTTTTCATACTGAGAGTTGTATTTTCTGTTTGTGAGTGCTCTATCTGTTTTTTTGTGCATTTGTTGTGAGGTTTCTGTGTTCTAGTCAGGTATCATACAACTGATTTGTTTGCAGTTAAAAGCATTCTCTAGAGTCTCCTTGCTCCTTTATCTGTTTAAAACTTTCATTTAGTGGCTACAGCTAGTAGCTGTAATAGTTTCCCACTCACTCTCCCTATGGGTGTCTTGTTCTTATACTTGGTGGCTTTGCAGTTGCCAGCCCATACTGTAAATTTGATCTGGGATACTCCTCCCAGTCTAGTTTCATTAGCTCATTTTACCTAATAGAGAGAACATTTGAGAAGGCCAACCCACTTAGGTTCTTAACCTTGAATTATCTTCTGTTCCTGCTTTCTCCCTTTCCACTTTACTACAAAAAAAATTGCTAGAATCTCCCTGTGTTCTGGCTGAGTGTGCTTCTCAGCTGATAAGTATATTTGTGTCACTTTTTAACTGTTCAGAGTTGAATAAAACAATAATTGAATTCAGTTCAGAATACAGTTTGAATAAATTGCATTTATTTAAACTGTATTTGCTCTAATATTGCTACACACTCAAGTTTGCTAGCTTGCACTGTACTTCATTTGTTTTTAGTGCTGTTTTAGCTGCCTTTCTGTAAAAAAAAAATTCTAAGCGTGTTTCCTGCCTTTCCTGTAACTAGTCTAGTCCAGATACGTCTGTACTATATGCAGGACTGTTTGTAAGCTTCAGACCCCCAAAGCCTTTCTGTGTTGGAGAGAAGCCTTCTAGCTTATCAGTGTGAGCGGTAAGCACTAGGTAGCCTAACTACCACAAAGGAGTGGTTTCTGGCCCAGAAATTGTAGTTATTGGCCATTTGGGCAGTTTTTCCATCTATCTCTCAACTTTTCTGGTTTAAAAGCCCATGTTTGAGCTTGTTTCCTGCTTTTCCTGTAACTAGTCTAGTCCAGTTACAGATATGCTGTATCCAAGACTGTTTGTAAGCTTCTGAGCCCCACACGCCTTTCTCTCTTAGAGGAAAGCCTTCTAGTTTATCAGTGGGAGTGGTAAGCACTAGGTAGCCTATCTACCACAAGAAGAGTGTTTTCAGGCCCATAAATAGTAGTTTGTTGGTCGTTTGTGCAGTTTTCTCCATCTCTTTCAACTTTCTGATTTAAAATCCTGCATTTGCACTTGTTTCCCCACTTTCTTGTAACTAGTCTAGTCCAGATACAGATTTGCTGTATCCAGGACTGTTTGTAAACTTCTGAGTCCCCCACAGCTTTCTGTGTTGGGGAAAGCCTTCTAGTTTATCAGTGGGAGTGGTAAGTACTAAGTAGCCTATCTACCACAAGAGGAGTGGTTTCTGGCCCAGAAATTGTAGTTATTGGTCGATTGGGCAGCTTTTCCATCTCTTTCAACTTTTCTAGTTTAAAAGCCAGTGTTTTCACTTTTCCCACCCTTCCTGTAAATAGTCTAGTCCAGATATGGATTTGCTGTATTCAGGACTGTATGTAACTTACTGAGTCCCCCAAGCCTTTCTGTGTTAGAGGGAAGCCTTCTAGTTTGTCAGTGGGAGTGGTAAGCACTAGGTAGCCTACCTACCACAAGAGGAGTGGTTTCTGGCCCAGAAATTGTAGTTTATTGGCTGTTTGGGCATTTTTCCATCTCTTTCAACTTTCTGATTTAAAAGCCCACATTTGCACTTTTCCTGCCCTTCCTGTAACTAATCTAGTCCAGATACAGATTTGCTGTATCCAGGACTGTATGTAAGCTTCTGAGCCCCTACGCCTTTCTATATAGGAGGGAAGCCTTCTAGCTTATCATTGGGAGTGGTAAGCACTAGGTAGCCTATCTACCACAAGAGGAGTGGTTTCTGGCCCAGAAATTGTAGTTTATTGGCCATTTGGGCAGTTTTTCCATCTGTCTCAACTTTCTGGTTTAAAAGCCCGTATTTGCGCTTGTTTCCCACCTTTCCTGTAACTAGTCTAGTCCAGATACAGACTTGCTGTATCCAGGACTGTTTGTAAGCTTCTGAGTGGTGGCAAAGTCTGCTCTTCAATTTTTCCCTTAGATCTACCAGTTCTCTCCTCTCCAGCATTTTTACTAGTTTATTAGTATAGCACTTTAACAGACTCCTTGTAGCAATTATTGTAGCACACAAAAGTCCTACCAGCACTAAATGTTCTACAGGAAACCGATCCAGTATTTATTATTAATGCCCACCCCTCCAGGTATGTCTAAAGGACAGTTCCCTGTGCTTTCTCCTATTAATCTGGTGAACTTGGGCATCCTGAGGCAATGTAGCAACTGCCTCATGTACACTGACAACCCTCTCCTCTTACCTCCCAACAATTAGACTTGTGAGAGATGCACTTGTATAACCAAATTGGAAGCCACGCACTCTCCAGCCAAGACCGGAGTAGCTGGTCAAGAGGAGAAGGTCAACACTTGCACCACACCACATGGAACACATAGCCCTCCAGAACACACACCAGCACTGGCTTCACATAAAAACACAAACTACACACCCACCTTTGCGGAGGCTCTCAATAAAAATCTACCCAAACAACAGAGACCTCCAAGGCAGAAACACACTCGACCACCACAGCACATCACTAATCATGAGACACATAACTCTCCTAAGCAGTGTGCCACTCAACCAAAGCCCCTAAGGCAAAACATGCCCAACACACTAGTCATAGTTGACTCAATAGTGAGGCACACTGATACCCCACTCACTAGGTTGAATAAGGAGAAAGTAACAGTCAGCTGCCTGTCAGGTGCCAGGATCCACCACATAACACACGCACTCAGGTCCCTCAACAACATGTATAAATATGACTCTGTCATTGTACATGAGGGTGTGAATGACCTGAGATGTACCTCTCCGGACTACATGAAAAGAGACATGGAGGAGCTCTCGGATTCTGTAGCCCAGGTGGGTATGACCCTAGCCCTGAGCAGCATCCTACCATCACCCAGAATTATACCATAGTACAAGCAGAAAATGATTGATTTCAACAATTGGCTAAGTTTCTGGTGTCATTCTTAGGGGATCCAATATCTGTCTGCCTGGGATGACATGACTGACAGACCTCGATGCTTTGCCAGAGATGGCCTGCATCTGTCACCCCTGAGCTTCTGGATACTGGCCAAGCTCTTGCTACCCCCTATAGTGCCTTTTTTAGGCTTTGTTCCAAAGACCAAATTACCACTGTAACAGCTACAAACAAATGCAATCTGAGGGTCATGCTGCTCAATGCTAGAAATCTAAATCTCAAAATGCACTCGCTTGAAGCTCTCCTTAAAATGGAGAACATTGGCATTTGTGCTGTAACAGAGACCTAGTTCAAGGCAGCAGAAAGCACCCCTACACTACCAGATTATAACTCATTCCACACCTTTCGGCCCCAGAACGTAGACCGAAGCTCCAAAGGTGGTGGTGTTTCCATATTCATAAAGGATGTGCACACCTCCAGACTGGTAGCCCAACATAATGCATCAGAGATACTTCAGGTGCAGCTAACATTGGGTAAGACAGCAATTCAAGTTGTAGCCTGCTATAGGTCCCCAACCATGTCCCAAGACTCACACTCCACGTTCCTAAGCACCCTGGAGAATATTAGGGTCCAACCTAACACTCTCATACTAGGCAACTTCAACTACCCCTCCATTAACTGGGAAAACTACTCGTGTACCAATACACTTGCCCAAATTTTCCTGGAGTTCATTAATTCAAATGCCCTAGACCAGCTTGTTCTTACTCCCACTAGAGCTAGCAACATCCTTGACCTGGTCATTACTAACATGGGTGACTGTTGCTCTACACCAATAGTCAGCTCCTCCCTTGTTAGATACAACCACAAACTAATCACCTTGTAAATCCGCATCCCTCCCACCCACCCCTGCAAAGGTAACCACCATGAAAAACTTCTCCAAAGCTAACTTTTGGCTCCTAAAAACAGAGGTGGCTAACTTTACAGCACCCATGCAAATGGAGAATAGTTGCATGACTGCTGAATCATACACCAATGCATTGTACAAACACATACACAAATGCATGGATCTCACCATACCCGATAGAACCAAGATGCTCTCCTCCAAAAAAAGGAAGCCAATCTGGTGGTCCCCTGTCATAAACGAAATGTACAACAGAAGGAGGAAACTGATGTGGAATATGGTGAAGTCTCAAGACTGGCAAAACTCCCTTATCAGCCACAACAAAAAGTTGAGATCCTTCATCAAATCCTCTAAAGCTAGCTATGAAAACAGAATTGCAGCAGATAGTAAAGACAACCACAAAGCCTTCTATAGTTATGTAAAGAATCCCCATGCCAATACCCAGATTTTCTGTGAGCTACTGCACAATGGTACCTCCTATACCAAGATAACAGATATTGCCAATATACTGGCTGACAGATTCAGTGCCAAATTTACCCCACTCCCCCCAAAGGACCAATCACAATACCAGTAGATTGTCAGGCACCCAGTATTACTGCTGCACAGGTTAAAAAAAGCACTGTCCAAGGCCAAGAATACAGCTTCTATGGGACCTGACAGTATCCCTGGCTGTGTTCTACATGAACTACAGAGTGAAGTGGCACCTTATCTGTGTGCCCTGTTCAATCACAGCCTCACCTCAGGCTTTGTCCCTACTGAATGGTGCACTGCTACAGCCACCCCTCTCCACAAAGGAGGAGCAACTACAGACCCAGGGAACTATCGCCCCACTAGCCTGACAAGTCTGATATGCAAAGCTATGGAACGCATCATCACAGAGCTAATAATGGGGAATCTCCAGACTCTGGATCCCACACAGTTTGGTTTTGTGAAGGGTAGATCATGCCTGCTCAACTTGATCAACTTCTTTGAGTCAGTCACCAGAGCTGTGGATAATTTCAAGGTGATTCATACAGCCTACCTTGATCTGGTCAAGGCCTTTGATACCATTCCCCACTCAGGAATCATAGAAAAACTCACTAAGCTTGACATCAATTCCTATATCACTAGGTGGGTTGAACACTGGCTCACAGATAAAACCCACAGTGTGAAAGCAGCTGACTCCAAGTCAGACTGCTGACTAGTCATGAGTAGAGTCCCACAGGGTTCGCTCTCCTGTTTGGTATCTACTTCTCTGAAGTCCAGGCCAACATGAAGGGACTCTGGCTGACAAAGTTCAGATGATTGCAAGTTTTGAACTATTTTAACTCCCCAAGTGATGTTGACATCCTACAGAATGGCCTCACTGAGACCAACGACAGGTGTCAGAACCATGGCCTTAAGCTCAATGCCAAATAATGTGTCGTCGCCCCCTATATGGACAGACTCAAAAAACTCCAACTATTCTCTGTCTCATATTGCCTACTTAGAGGCGATCTCTGCTTGACTTACAAAGCCATGTCTGACCCAAGGTCGGGCAGCACGATGCCAGGGTAATCCTATGACTAGGCTTGTAAAGGCCCCAGGGCCATTAGACTAGTACACACCTATGAACCTATTTAGATATTAATATAATAAAACTTTAAACCAGATTTAACTGTTTCTGCTTAAACAGTACATACAATATATACAAACCTGAATCCATCCATCCACAGCCCTTTTCCCGTTTTTGAACATGGGTCAGGGTGTCCCTTCACCAGTGATAATCATCTGGAGCCAAAGTTTACATTGCCAGGTGGCTATCCCTGCCATGGTAGTTCTTGTATATCACATACACACATGAACTGTCACACCTATGGTCATACCTCTCAACCTGGAAACATCAAAAATCTGGACAAGGCCCATGAAAAATAGGTACAAATCTGTACACTGATTAACATCTAATTTGCATACATAATTAGATAACCCCACCCGCTCCAATGGAATTGTGGGATATCAACTTTCAAATGCAAGCTGAAGAACAGACAGCCAAAATATGGCACCAGAGTCCCCCTGCAGCCATTCCAATGTCCTATTACCTGGCTATTTCGCCCCATTTATCATAAACACTAATGTGTGCATATTGCTTTACTTCTACAATGATTTAGATTTTTTTACATTTCACAGCACAAAACTGCACAAACACTAACATACATCTGCTAAACAAAGCTATACTGTCTCACAATAAAAACAGACTTGGCTGGCATTAAAACTTCTCTGCCCTTGAAACTCGCATTCATTCACTTCTCACTATAGTTCTCAACCTCTTAGCACAAAAAAATGGACAAACAAAATCAATAATGGGGGAATAAAAATTCAATTCTCACTTCTCACCATAGCTCTGAACTCTTAGCACAAAAAAAAAAAATATATATATATATATATATATATATATATATATATATATAATATACATATGTGGATTGCTTTTCTGCTAGCTTTATCAGACATTTTTGAGAAATTAAATAAGCTTAGAGATAATTTCAGAGGAAACATTGCAAAAAACAACTCAACATGATTTGTAAAGACTATGCAATAATGAGATTGGATTAACTATTTTAGCTGAATTAATGTACAAAGGCCTATGACCCATGTGAAACTAGTACAGCTCTTTTTATACCATCTTTTTATAGATTTGAACAAAGCTTCAGATGCGTTAAAGTCATAATTATTCTAAACACTCTGAATGACTTGGGGTGTGAGCCTAGATATCAGCTTCCTGTCTTACATCTAAGAAAGTCTATCACTACGACAGAAAAAAATGCACTTGCCAGAAGTATCTCTTTTGTTTATATCTTTATTAGCTCGAACACTATTATGGGAGAAAATTTGGGGTCACATTTATGAAATATATGTTCCTATATACACTCACATTTATACTATGTTGTCATTTCTGTGTCTGCAGCAGTGCCAACTCCACAACAATAAAATTTGGAGATATGTAGTGAATTTGCTTATGGAAACTTCGGTGGGTTTCTTAACTACAATATTACTGTGAGTACGTGAGTATGGGGCAGAAAAAAAAAGAGGATGGGGCATGTTGAATGGATAGGTTTATTTCTATCCGCCTTTGATTATAAGACTGGGAAGTACGTGATCACTAAGAACAGGAAAGTGGGGATTTTATTTCAACTTGTTCAGCTCTCCGTTTTGGCTTACATCCCTGGCCTGGATATGGATCTGTCAGGAGATTTGAAGTTGTAATTAACTCCGGTAAAAAAGAATTGACAGGTAACTGTAGAAAAGGTAGCGATATGGAGGATTAATTTTTAATGTGGGGTTGTAAGCGCGCACCTTCGTTTAGTGAGAGGACAGACGACATAGCTAAAAATAGAGAAAATAATAAACGTGCCAGCATCTGCCATACCATATCCCCTGAACTGCTCTGCACAACCAATCCTGGCTCCTCGGTGAACGAACTGCTCTGCAGAAGTGTTTAGCTTCAAGTTCCTGTTCTGTTCAGTAATCCTGCACAAGCGCGGCCTGCCACTTGTAATTCCCGCTATTTTAAAATTTAAGTCAGCCAGCCGGAAATGATGATATGAGCTCCTTCAGCTCAATTCCGACTGGCTGGTAGCCTGACGGAGCTGACGTCAGCTCCGACAGCGCGAAATTTTAAAAAAAGCTAAGAAAAATCGGAAATGAAGGGGTGCCACTCGGGAATCGTGGCACCCCTTCATTTGGACCCCAAAACTCGGTAAAAACCAAGTAATTCGGAACGGTTGGGAGGTCTGCCTATGGTCAATTTAAAGTGCCAAACTTGCCTACTGCATGTATTAGGAAATGTGGGAGGAAACCCACTCGAGCACAGAGAGGACATGCAGACTCTGCGCAGGAGGGACCTGTGCTAGGAATGAAACCATGGAATGTCTTGCTGTGAGGTGACAGTGCTATCCACTGTGCCACTGTACTACCCAGTTATTTTTCCTGAATTCCTATACTTTTTTCAGTTTAGCAATTATTCATAGGTTCATAGGAGCCTACTAGGATAATGGCCATACAGCCCTTACAAGCCTAGCCATATTAATTCCAGGTTGCACCAAATGTCAGTGGTTCAGTGAGTGAAGTTCGCAGAGGTAAGGGTCTATGGTAGTTAATACCGACTTCCTCTGTCCAGGAGGGACATGGGCACCACCCCAGGAAAGAATTTGTGGTCACCCATCCACTGATCTATGTTGCATTTGAAGAGGATCAGGGAGGGGCTCTGTTTCATATGAACAGCATGTGCCCTGTCAGTGAGACAGTCGGCTACCCATCTGGTGATGTAGGGATTAGTTCCTAACTGGGAGAGTTTTTCTATAATACCTGATTGGGGGATTGTGTCAAATGCCTTGGCTAGGTCAAGAAAGATGGTATGCACTCTCTTTCCCTCGTCTACGGCCTTGGTGACTTTCTCAAAGATGTCAACCATGTTTAGCAGGCATGATGTACCTTTAACAAATCCGAACTGGGTTGGGTCCAGAGTTTGGAGATTACCTATGTCCTCATTAATAAGGTCCATAATGATTCTTTCCATGGCCTTGCAAATGAGGCTAGTCAAGCTTATAAGCCTATAAATCCCAGGGTTGGTTGATGTTCCTCCTTTGTGCAGAGGGATTACAGTTGCTGTCCTCCATTCCATGGAACATTGCCAGTTTTCAGAATGTGTTTAAACAGATCCAAGTTGGTCTGCTAGGTTATGTTTTAAATTGTTTAAAAAGCAACCTGGGATATTGACTGGTCCCACTGATGTCATGTTTTTGGCTTTGGAGAGCACTGAGATGACCTGCTGTCTTAAGATAATAGGCTGAGGAATGCTGGCAGGTATGCTTTGGGAGACGGCTAGAGGGAACAGGAGAGTGAACTTTTCTCCAAATCTGCAACTAGCAGGTTGACTATTACCTCCAGGTAAATATAGGTGGTGCCATCCACAACCAGTTCAGCACCTACATGGGTATTCCCTTTTAGATTTTGAATGTTGTTAAAGAATGCCTTGTGAATATCCTTAGATAGGAAGGCTATTTTTGCTTAGGAGTTAGCTTTAGAGGACTTGACAAGATTTCTAATTTGTTTGTTTAAGCTAGAGAGGGATTTCTTCCTCTGCTGAGCCAATTCCCTCTTGTTCTTGGAAAGCAGTTTCTTTCTGTTGTTGTATAGCCTGTATATACTAGGAGTCCGCCAGGGTGGCTTGTTATTTCAAAAAGACCTGGTTTTAATCTTGACAGGTACAGCTGATTATGTATAAGTGGTTATACAGGGCATTGGTGTATACCTCTGCATAGGAGTCCGGGATATCTGCGTTTGAGGGAGCTTTGAAACTTCTTATGCCATCACTTAGTAGGAGGTAGTTTATCTCTGAAAAAATTGTAAGCGTTTTTGAGCTTAAGGGGATATCTGGTCTTATAATTACACCAAATGAGACTGATTTATAGTCCAATCTTACCAAAGAGGATATCTCATGGGGGGAGGGGGGGGTGCAGTGTTCTTCCCATCTTAGTGAGTACTGTGTCCAGGACATTTGAGCCTCTTGTGGGTGTGCTGACTAGCTGTTCCAGAGCATTTCCATTGACAAAGTCCAAGAACCTCTGAGTCAGCATGTTTGTGGCCGTGTTATGTATCCCAGTCAATGGTAGCATAATTAAAATCACCCATAAGTAAGGTGTTGGGCTGTTTGGTAAGTGACTCCAGTAAATTCAGGTATGTGGTATGCTTTCCCTGGTTCATGGTGGGGACATATAGCTAGCTATGATGTGGTTTGGGGCTTTGCCTATAGTTCATTGGACATGGAGTAGCTCAACAGAGTCAGACTGTTTGACCAGTGTTGAGGTGCACTTATCCTTTATGAAGATGGATACACTTCCTCCTTTGGTTCTTTCATGCTCAATTTGTAGTCTGACTGTATGGAAGGCATTGTAGCCCTGCATGGCTGGGGTGCTTTCCACACCTTTGACCCATGTCTTGGTGACTGTATAGACATCAGCATCTTCCAAAGTGAGGAGTGCTTCCAGGGAGTGCAATTTCTAATTTAGACTTCTAGCACTAAGCAGCAGTACCTTGAGTTTATCTAGAGAGGATTTTGTTATGTTGGGAGGTCAGTTATTCTGACACTGCCTAAAAAAGGCACAATAGGGGTGGCTAATGCCTTTGCCAGTATCCAAAAACCTAGAGGAGACAGTGCAGACCATCTCTGGCAAAGCAGCATGGTCTGTCAGCCACATCTTCCCAGGCTGACAGATATTCGATCCCCTTGGACTGACACCAGAAGCTAAGCCAATTGTTAAAGTCAATCATTTTTTGTTTGTATTGTGGCATCATCCTTGGAGAGGATAGAATGCTGCTTAAGGCTAGGCTTATACTTGCCTGTGACACATACTCTGAAAACTTGCTCATATCTCTCTTCATATAGTCCATTGAGGTACATCTCAAGTCATTCACCCCCACTTGGATGATTACAGAGTCATACCATTACTTGTGGTTGAGCAACTTGAGTGCTTGAGTGACTTGATGGATCCTGGCACCTGACAGGCAGCTAACCATTAGGTTTTGTGGTGTTATGCCTTAAGGGCTTATTTTTTGAGACACTGGTTGTGGTTGTTTTTTGCATTGTTATGTGTGCAAGTGGTTTCAATTTGGGAGGCCTCTGATATTTTGGTAAGTTGCTAGTGCATTCCTCTGCATATGTTGGTTTATGTGTCACATTGTTATTTAGTGTGGGAAGTGTGTGTGTACTGACAACCTGTTTGGTATTTGATTTGTCCTTATGTGAGAGTCTTGCCCCCAATTTCATAGTGTAACTATATCTCTCACATAAAGTATTTGTTTGTTTCAGGAGTAAGTGGTTGTCAGTATACATGAGAAAATTGCTACATTGCCTCAGGCTGCCCATGTCTATCAGGCTGGCCAGACAAATGATGGAAAACTGTCCGTCCATGATAGCAGGCTCTTACTGTGTGTTTTATTAAGGAAGAGAATGGGTAAATTTGACAGGACTGTGCTGGTTGCACCAAGACTACAAAAGGGACCTAAACTTTGGTTTGATCAACTAAGGTAGATCAACAAGGCAACGCTGCTCAGTGTGCAATAGAGTTGCTCCTAGAGCAGCAGAGAAGCTTGGGAGGGTTTCAATGACAGCTGTTTAGGGAAAAACTGAGCTTCTAGACTTTTGCTTCTATACAGGGCGCTTCTAACCGCTGCTGAGGAAAGACTAGCATGACTCAAAAGCAAGGCTTAAATATGAGCAAAGAGAAACAAGTTTTAAGCTAACTACCCATCAGGAAAGCACACAATACACCTTCCACCAGCAATCCCCAACTCAGACAAGTTAGACGAGCACATCTCAACTCAGACAAGTAAGATCAGCATACTTCTACCAGAGGGGTGCAGAAAAAAACTTCTTAATGTAGAACAGCTGGTTTGGAGCCCAAACTTCAAACCAGTGTCAAGTGGAGTACCACAGGGTTCAGTCCTGGGACCTCTCCTGTTTGGTATCTACTTCTGTGAAGTACAGGCTAACACAGAAGGCCTCTGACTAATGAAGTTCGCAGATGACTGCAAACTAGGAGCTATAATCGAGTCCCCAAATGATGTAGACATCCTACAGAAGGGCCTCACTGAGACAGATGCCTGGTGTCAGAGCCATGGCCTCAAGCTCAATGCCAAAAAGTGCATTGTTATCCCCTTTGGTAAAATCTCTGTACCTATGAACTACCACATACACGGTAGTCTTCTTAATGCCAAATGTGTGATAAGAGACCTTGGGACCCAGGTGGACAGTAGTCTCTCCTTTGATAATCACATTGCCACAGTAGTCAGGAAATCCTTCTACGTGGCACACCTCATCACAAAAGGGTTCTCATCCAGGAAAAAAGCGGACATTGTTCCCCTCTACTCGACACTCATTAGACCCATTATAGAGTACAATGCCCCTTTTGGAATGTACCTCACGAGACATCTGCAGCAGCTGGAAAGGCCACAGAAGTACCTCACAAAGAGGATTACTGGCCTCAAACAGATGCCCTACACTGACCATCTCAAAAAACTCCAGCTTTACTCTGTAGCATATCGCCTACTCCGAGATGATCTCTGCCTAACATATAAAGCTATGTCAAACCCAGAGATGTTGGACATGCTACACCTAAAGAAATCCCAATCCCTTTGAGCTACATACTCTAGGGATTTAAACCTTGTCACCACAATAAACAGGGCATGCTGGAGGGATAGATTCCTGTCCCAGAGACTTCCCATACTCTGGAACAAGCTACCCATTTATGTCAAGCAAAGTTCCTCATTAACACTCTTCAAGAAAAATTTTGATGAGTGGATGTAAAATAGGAAATACACCCTGTTGATCACATCTGTGGCTCTGCTCGACAGGGGCACAGGAAATTAACTTTCGTGGGTTGACGTAAGCCAGGGAACCTTGTTGGCAAGGCTTACGTAGGCCCTTGGGCTGATAGCCTAGTACCTACCTATGAACCTAAGTATAACAAGACCACACAAATTACATACAACAGCCCTATAACTAATAGATACAATGTAATATAGTACAATTAACTACTTAAAGCAGTAGCAGACAGTACAGTTTTTTAAACTGCTGAAGTACAGTCACAGTATATAAGAGAAGTGCAAAAAATACTTAGAGCCCTTTTGTGTGTTTCCCAGCTCAGGTAGACACCTACTGCCACTAGATAAATAATCCCAGTCTTCCTAATGTAAAAACACAGTAAAAGAGTATCCTGAGTGAAATGCTACCATACACAAACTTAAAAGATACAAAATGCTACCACAAACACATACAGCAGCATACTTTAAACAGCGTATAAACGTGTGATTATTCAGTAAAAGTACTTTGCTTTGTATAAATGAGCCAAGAGCCACTCAATTGTACAGAATTTATAAAGACACTAAAAACAAGATAATAATAAGTCCGCCAGCCAATAAAACTGCATGCAGAAATCTCAAGTGTTTCCCCAACCTAAACAGACCAGGCTACTTCCCAGTTCACTAGATAGAAAATCCACTGACCTCTTGATGTAAAAACAAGCACTTGCTAGAGTATAAAAATGCACTACTTTATCCAACAGCTAGCTAAGTAATGAATTCAGATCAAATACATCAGTAGAACAGACAATGAGACGCAAAATGCATTTTTCAATATAAGCACAAGGAAAGGCAAATAATTCAGTGAATCTACAGCAGTGTAGAAAGGGAGGAGCTTATTAAGCTCAATTTACAGTAGGGGTGGGCAGTTTAAAATCACCAGGTTTGAAAAGCAGATCAACGAATGGGTAGGGTGGGTGGGAAAAATATAGCAAGGAATTATTAGCAGTGCTTTAGTTTATACAGGCTTGAAATTTGTTCAGCAAAAGACAAAGGCCCAGAAATTTACTGGGTATATAAGTATCACTCAAGAGACAATTAACCAATGTAAAAAAATGTGAAATATGCAGCCCAGATAATTTAAGTGTCTATCTCTCTCACATAGAAGAAAAACACCAGGCCAAGCAGATTTCTTAAAACAGAAAACAAAATGGAGCAGGTAAAACAAAAAATAGCTGTATCAGTCACAGACAAAAATATAGGTTTACTTTCCTCACAATTAAACAGTTTTTTTCTGGGTTATCAGGACTAGAGTGCATTTGAATAAAACAAACTGAAATACATAAATCCATCTCAAATACCTTTTGCAGATTTATTACTCTGTCTCCAAAAATGTACATCACAGCAAAACCATTGAAAAGGCTAAATATCTATCCATAAAACAACATGCTGACTTTTTACTTGCCACTCCACTATTTAAAGTTATCAAGAATGGCACCTTTTTCCCATTAGCTTGCAGACTATTTTGAGATGCAGCAACATACAGCATTTGAAATCTTATCCACTCTCCTCCAACCCTCAACTTCCCAAACTAGGTTTCACAACACAGACCATGCTTTCTCAGTCCTTGGTCTCAGACTGTGGGAATATCTCCCTTTATCTCATAAAGATCATTCTTATTATCCCATTTTTAATTGGAAATAAAAGCGCATTTCAAGACACTAGGAAAATGCATCTGCTATCGCTGTGGTCATATAACTTAACCTCTATATTCTCTTCTTCTCACTACTTACCTTGCTCTGACTCTGCTTTTGATTTCAGCATGACAACTCTGATTTCCACTCTGTATACAAAGCATGTATATACTGTGTTCTGTCAGTCACTTTGTATATAATGTCATTTATCTATTGTGTTTACCCCAAGCTGAGACTGAAATAGTGAAATAGAACCAATGGGATCAGTGCTGTACCCTAGATAACAAATTCAAAATAAAATAAAAATAAATAAATAAAATTATATATATATATATATATATATATATATATATATATATATATATATATATATATATATATACACACACACACACACACATGCTAGATAGATAGATAGATAGATAGATAGATAGATAGATAGATAGATAGATAGATAGATAGATAGATAGATAGATATGGGTAATGTTTGCTTTATCAAATATTTATTTGGTCAATAAATTGAACTGCAGGTTCCCTGTAGTGAACATTCCCTTTAGTGTGCATCCATGTTAATGACAAAGATACATGGGGTTGTATTATGGTCTGGATTGTGTGTGAGGGGTGTTTGTGGTTAGGGTTAGAGTCAAAGTCAAAACTGCTAATGGTCATAATTTTTAACATGTATACTTAATAAAATATCATTCAACCCAGGCCCAGCTCAGCATGTTCAGGTACAGGACAACATATCTCCTATAGCTCCTTTATCACTACCATCTTATCCACCATCCCATCTTGGCCTTTATACATACCATACCAGATTATGAAATATTTATAATAAACTCCATGAAGTACTCACATGGATAGCACTACACACTGCAGACATCTTAGTTATCACAGAAAATTAAATAAAAAATTAAGAAATTGTCCCACCAGACTATAACATTATCAGATTAGACAGAGCCAACAGAAAAGCTACTGGTGTTGCTATTTTTTACAAAAAACACACTAGAAATCTCACTTTCTCCCACATGTTGCCAACTTTCTCTAACTTGGAAATCCTATTAACTGCACTAAAACTAAAATCTCAGAAGACAGTAGCAATAATGAGTATATACCTACCCCTAGAAAACAGTGCTAGAACACTGGAAGATATTATCTGCTGGGCCACCTTCAAATCTTCATCATCATCATCAACCCCCTTCTTATCTTCTTCATGGGGTTGGGGTGTCGTGTCACTTGTTTCCATCTCTCCATATTCAATGTCACTCTCTTATCTTCTTTCACACTCATGCCTATCACATGTCTTCTCTCACACAATCCATCCACCTCTTTGCTGGGCACCCTTGTTTCCTTTTGCCTTCTTCCCGTCTGTCCCAAATTTTCTTCACCACATTGTCTTCTGCTTTCCTACACATGTCTGAGCCAGTGTAATCTGTTCTCTTTGACTTTTTTTCTGTAATTGGAGCTACTTTGGCTTCTACTCTTCTGTCCTCATTTCTTCATTTGCTCCACAGTGTACATCCTACCACCTGTGTCAGACACTTCATCTACATCACCTCTAGTTTCCTCAACTGCTTTGCCTTTACTGCCCAGGTTTCAGTACCATACAGTAGTACTGGTCACACCACTGTTTTGTACACCTTACTTTTCAGCTTCTTGGGCATTCTTCTGTCATACACAAACCGTAACACTCTATGCTGGTTGGCTACAGGCCCTCTGATTCTAGCTTTGAACTCATCATTCAGGCTTCCCTTCTCCTCAACCAACCCTCCCAGATACTTGAAGCTGTTAACCTGTTCCACTCTATTCCCTTCTATCTCAATTTTCAGCTTCTTCTGATTTCTCCCATTTGCTGCCATTACAGCTGTCTTATCTTGGAAAAAGAGAGGATGCCTGAGGAATGGAGAAAAAGTGTTTTGGTACCGATTTTTAAGAATAAGAGTGATGTGCAGAGCTGTAGTAACTACAGAGGGATTAAATTGATCAGTCACAGCATGAAGTTATGGGAAAGAGTAGTGGAAGATAGGTTAAGAAGGGACGTGATGATTAGTGATCAGCAGTATGGTTTCATGCCGGGAAAGAGCATTACAGATGTGATGTTTGCTCTGAGAGTGTTGAGGGAGAAGTACAGAGAATGTCAGAAGGAGTTGCATTGTGTTTTTGTAGACTTAGAGAAAGCATATGACAGGGTGTCTAGAGAGGAGTTGTGGTATTGTATGAGTAAGTCAGGAGTGTCAGAGAAGTATGTAGGAGTGGTACAGGATATGTACGAGGGTAGTGTGACAGCGGTGAGGTCTGCTGTGGGAGTGACGGATGCGTTTAAGGTGGAGGTGGGGTTACATCAAGGATCAGTTCTGAGCCCTTTCTTATTTGCAATGGTGACGGACAGGTTGACAGACAAGATCAGACAGGAGTCCCCGTGGACTATGATGTTTGCAGATGACATTGTGATCTGTAGTGAAAGTAGGGAACAGGTGGAAGAGACCCTGGAGAGATGGAGATATGCTCTAGAGAGAAGAGGAATGAAGGTCAGCAGGACTAAGACAGAATAGATGTGTGTGAATGAGAGGGAGGATAGAGGAATGGTGAGGAAGCAAGGAGTACAGGTGGCGAAGGTGGATGAGTTTAAATACTTGGGGTCAATAGTTCACAGTAACGGTGAGTGTGGAAGAGATGTAAAGAAGAGAGTACAGGCAGGATGGAGTGGGTGGAGAAGAGTGTCAGGAGTGATTTGTGACAGATGAGTACCTGTAAGAGTGAAAGGGAAGATCTACAAGAGGGTAGTGAGACCAGCTATGTTATATGGGTTAGAGACAGTGGCATTGACAAAAAGGCAGGTGTTTGAGCTGGGTGTGGCAGAGTTAAAGATGTTAAGATTTGCCCTGGGTGTGATGAGGGTGGACAGGATAGGAATAAGTATATTAGAGGGTCAGCCCAGGTTGGAAGGTTTGGAGACAAAGCCAGAGAGGCAAGATTACGTTGGTTTGAACATGTGCTGAGGAGGGATGCTGAGTATATTGGGAAAAAGATGCTAAGGATGAAGCTACCAGGTAACAGGAAAAGAGGAAGGCCTAAGATAAGGTTTATGGATGTGGTGAGAGAGGACATGCAGGTGGCTGGTGTGACAGAGCAAGATGCAGAGGACAGGAAGAAATGGAAACAGGTGATCTGCTGCGGCAACCCCTAACGGGAACACCCGAAAGAGAATGATGATAATGACAGCTGTCTTATCTGTACTCAGTTACATTCCATGTGCTTTCAGTTTTGCATTCCATTCTCCTACCCTTGGCTGAAGTTCTTGCTCAGAGTTCACCTGTAATGCCACATTGTCTGCATACTGCAGCTTTGTTCACCTGTCTCCTTTGACCTGTTTGCCAGTGTAGTCCATCACCAGAATGAACAGCAGTGAGCTCAAAGCTAAACCCTGATGCACACCCACTCCCAATGGGATCCCCTCTGTAAGACTAAACACTGCTCATACATGAGTCACTAGGTTCTTGTACATAGCTTGCACTAATTCGTCCAATATTTCTGGGACTTCGAACCTCCACAAGACTGCCCAAATCAACTTTCTTATGACCTCCTTGGGTCATCTCCAAAATCCCTCATGAAACCATAATACTGGGTGATATTAATCTAGACTGCAAACCATACAGTCTGAAAATCCAGCCAGTAATATACATCTGTACAAGTTCACCCAACATATAACCACACCAGCTAGATATAACAAAGCCACAACCAGATAGTCAACTCTCAATCCTTATATCCTATCCAAATAAAATATCCTCCCATGGAATTCTGTCAGATAGCCTAGGTGATCATTTACCAATCTACACTATAAGATAGCAAAGTAGCAGCACTAACACAGAGAAACAAAATTATACCATAGTCAACTAATTCTATACCCTCTCCATACAGACAGTACAGTCATAAATCAGTGAAGCAACTAATCAACCTCATGATGTCCCAACTCAATAAAATAACCTTGTTTACCATTTCTCTTCCCAATCATTTCCCACAGATACCATCAAACAGTGCGTCAAAAAATTAAAGCCGTCTATAACTGCCCCTGACAATCTACCTGATAATTTCTTAAACTAGCAGCTGAAGCTGTTGTATATCCCATTTCAATTTTGAAAAATGTATCCATCTCTGAAAATAAAGTCCCCTTGCTTTGGAAAAACTAAATCATTCATTAATCCACATCTGAAAATAAAGTCCCCTTGTTATGTAAAAATTAATCATTCATTATTACACTCTTCACAAATGCAGAATCAACACAGATTTTTCAAACTATAGGCCAATTGCCATTTTATCTTCCCTACCAAAAATATTAGAAAAATGCATTCATGTGCAACGTCTCAGTTATCTAATAAATAACCAACTTCTGCCTTCAACCCAACATAGCTTCCATCCTCATCACAACACAACTACTGCTTTGTTAAATTCTGTTAATACTGTCAACACCCATAGGAATGCTGGAAGTGAAAGTGCGTATATGTTATGGTAAGATGAAAAGTGTCATTATTGTAAATGTAATCCATGTAGCTCGTATATGCTTAAAGCCAAGGCAAGCAAATAAAATATGTTTATTTTTTTTTTACGTTGGGCAAAGCCACTGATCCCCTATGCAGTGCTTACATCTCTATACCCCCTAACTAATATAACTAAGTCTGAAATTGCTAAAGCTCAGAGAAAGTCATATGATGTCACTTTCTTGCCTATTTGGTCACCTGAATTTGATAAAATGGATGGTAAGCATGTGTACGTATCCTGTCATGACCTCTAAAACACACCAGGTCATAAATATATAGACATAGTGTCATGTGGACATACATACACCATGCTGTCCATACATGCAGATATGATGTGAGGCCTAATATCTTTTAAAAATGTGTTTATAG